>NC_091928.1:12745034-12958016 GCF_041260155.1 Ptychodera flava
TCAGTGTTTCCACTGGGTAAATTTTCCCTTAAACCATTCTGGCTAATTGAGACCAAAATTGATTAGCCAGAACTATAGCCATCAAAATTACATGTAATTGCATTTATGATTTTTATCCAACTGACAGTTGTATATATATACTCAGGTGGGTCCTATCAGTTGCTACAGTGGCAAGATGACATTAAACTGGTCCAATAATTCTTCAGAAAATTCAGGTCCATTGGACATTTGTGATTTAAAAATTTAAGTAGGACTCATCCTGACCGACTGATAATTAGTGGCAATGAAAATAAACAACTATTTTTTATGGAACAAACTGCTTTCTTAATAACATTCACAACAAATTTATTTCCTGTGTGCCACACACTTATGTGACTTAATTTTGCACTTTTGTAAATGTATCAAGATGTATTACAAGTATTGCATCATTGACAGGGTAACTTCAAGATGTTTCCTTTGAAAGATCCATAGCTTCTGCCTCAATCATCAAGTGCTTTCAGTTCTCCAATCACAGAGTCTGATTATTAAACCAACTGTTCACTTAAAGAAGGTGTACTCCAAGCAGTAAATGCTTAATAGTTTCAAAATCAAACTGGGTGTATACATGTATTTTAAAATATCCTGTCTGGCCACTTTATATGTCTTACAGAAAAAAAAAGCTGACTCTTCTCTTATTAAAACACTAGTCATGGAAATTCAACAAACTATTCCTGGTACACTTTCTTTTTTGTAACTACTACTACCCTGCAACTCTGCGGACAACCTGTGCAATTATCTTTTTTGCTTAATTGTACTCGAACACGACTTAGCATGTCGCAGTGTGCTGCTTGTTGTTCAGCGTAGTAAACATTCAACAGGACAACATCCTGGGCATATCTTCATGCAAATATTATGACCAATGCCTATCCACAATACAGTGTTACTCAGTACGTGTACACATCATGGCAGGAGGTGACCCCAGCCTATATCCACAAATACATGTACACAGTATGGAAGATAACCCGGGCCTATCCTCAATCCAAATGCATTCACATGGTATGGAAGATGGCACAGACATATATCCACAATACACATAATATATGCAATGGAGGATGGCCTAAGCCAATACACATACATGCACACAGTATGTACATGTATGATGAATCAGCTGGCCTATATAGAATACAAAATGGGAGATGACTAAGGCCTATCATTAATACAAACAGTCTGTACCTGTATCGTATTCAGGATAGGCCCAGGTCATTTTCAAAAATGTGTACCTGTATTGTATTCAGGATAGGCCGGGTCATCTTCCATAGCAGGTACCTGTATGTGTATTCTGGATAGTCCAGAGTCACCTGCGATGCTGAGTAATTGTTTTGTTGATAGGCCTGGGTCATTGTATTTGCATAGGTTATAACATTTGCATGAAGTTTGGCTCAGGACGTCATCCAATTGACAGTTTACCACACTGTGCTCATTAATAGCTGCCTCTGAGTTTGCTGCAGTAGTGTCCTACGGTGACGTTTTTGAAACACTGGTTTCATTTTATTCACCACCCTTGCTGTCATTGGCTGCTGTTGTCTGCTTAGTTTTTGAAAATATACTGCAATCAGTATTTCCTGACTATGTTAAAGCATTGTTTACAAAGCACTTGTCATAAAATAACAAGGTCATTGCATGCAGCCATCTGAAAGCATGGCATATAACTTCATAAGTTACTGATTATAATAGTTTTCTGAGACTGCACACTAAAGCAAGGAAAGAATGACCAGCCAGGGATGTTGAAAAGTCTCTCTGCCTTTTAAAGGTGGAGCCTCCCTTTAAAAGGACGCAAAGCTATAGCAGCGTTCATTGTGTTAGTGGACACCAAACAGTCAACACAAGGTTACACGCTCCAGAAAATGCCACTTTTTAGTTTTCCCCGGCCACAAGAAGGCAGACAGACTGCCAAGCGGTCAGCGTGAAGTTGCTGCCGATCGGACTCTGTGGTTATATTAAAAGTCTAACGCGACTAGAAGACAATTTTTAGGAAATTCGAGTGTTTGTTGTGACTGTTGGCGATTTAAACTGACCGTCAATCAAACGCTTGTATAAACTCTGTTTGCAGGATTAGCAAAAGGTGATAAAAGGTTGAGATCAGTTTGTGTAATTAATGTTATAGAAATCAAACATCGTACTGGCCAAGTGTTTGACTGGGAGAAGAACTCCACTAATGCGAGAACCTGGGATTGAAAAGTGCGCTGCCTTTAACTGCCACTCTCGATCAGCCCCCTGAAAAATAGCACAGACCAGTTTGGCGAAGGATAGTTGAAAAATATTTCCCAATCTGCAGACATTTCATTTGCCCATTTCACGCTCTTGCGAATGGCAGCGGAAACACTGCTGTTGTCATACACATTTGTAGTCCTTTTTTTAAAATACCCTCTTGAGTAGATCAAATGTATTACACCTCTACCATACTATTTAATCAGTAACTTTGTTGTGATAATCATTGCTTACACATTTTTGGTAAAGTTATTTTCTCTTATTTAGCTGAATTTGCTAAAAAATTTTCTTGCCACTTGGCACTCTATGAATTGCCTAGTGAAATGCAGATGATATGATAAATGCACATGACTAGACATTCAATACATGTAGCTTCATTCGTAGGATCCATAAAACTGTTATGATGAAGTATATTCCAATGAGAGAATACATCTGGTATGCACACGTGATTTAGAATGTTTACATGTGTCTAATGCTTATCATCATTAGGGTTAAGGACATACAGAGTGTTTGCAATTCATTGTAGTACATCCCATCACCAAATGTATTTTAATCATTCCGGTTATCATTGTTATTTAAAGAGTTATAAGTAATCACGAGTCTATGTGTTTACAATTCAGGATCAGCAGTGCATGCTGCGCAATATCAAGGATGAGAAATACCATTGACCTTGACAAGAGCATTAAAGACAAAGTGGAGGGCTTGGGATTGGACTTGGATCATGACATTATTACGAAAGATGAATGGAAATGATCAAAAAACAGGTAAATTTCCATTTTAGTCCTTGCACCACAGTATATATACACAAGTGGCTGTTGCAAAGATGTGCTGGAACTGGTATCTTGTAACTTGCACAAAGTGTTTTATGTTAGTTGTCTTTATAGCTATACACATGTCTAGCATGTTTACAATTACAAGAATACTATTTAGAATCACAGGTTCACAAAAATATTAGTGATACATTTCTGTATTTTAATTGACATTGCCAGCTGCAACTATGTAGGTACATCAGTTTTACACTAATTCATCCTGAATATACACAACATGCATGTGACAGCAATCCTCATTCTTAAACTGTGCAGGACATTGGTTGTTGCCAATCTACATTGTATTACATATGACATGAGCAAGAAGGAAAAAGTATGGTTTAGATGTCTAGGTTAGAGAAACATGCATATAGCGGAGAGAAAAATAAATTTATTGGTCCTTTACACAAGAATTCTTGGATATGTGACACACAAATAAACTAACTTTTTGTGAAGAGAAATTATTATCTTCCATGATTTGTCCATGATTATCTTCCATGAGTTTATTATTATTACTATGTTAGGGAACAGGTGTGTATATCCATGCAGAAGAGGAAGCAGGATAAATCCAAAACCGACTATAAGGCAGCATTTTACCATTCAAAGAAAGGAACCAACCACCAGGGACAGTTGTCTCAAGATGAAGACAGTGGGATTGCACCTCCATTTGGTAGAGGATTTCCTATTAGTCAGTATGGTGGAGAGACGTGCACCCTTACACTGCTCAGCACACAGATTTGTGTATGTTAGGATCAGAGGCTCCTAAACCATAGCACCTACCACAGATAAAGAGTGGCCAACTTAACAGACAAAACCCTCAATACTAAGCATCATCAGATACAGCTAGTACAGAACTGTTGAAGGTATATAATTATATACCTGGATATATAATTATATAATTATATATCCAGCTCATAGAGAGGAAAAATTCAACTTTCAGAGCACTGAGAAAAGACAATTATTATTTCATGCCCTCCCCTCAGTATCATGGTGATCTCTGTAGTATAGTAACGGACCTGTAGCTAGTTGTCACTTGTGATGATTGTTTATAAACATTCCATTATAACTTCTTTTTCTGCTCCAGAGGGTGTACATGTCAATCAGGACCCAGATTTACATATACTTGTCAATAACATTGCAATGTGCACATGTATGATACACTTTGTTTCCCAATGAGCTTCCAGAAGAAGAACAAAAAACTGGAGTTGATATCAAAAGAAATTGTGAAAAATTCATCAAAAAATTACAGCAACTGGAGCCCAAATTTCATGGGGAGCTGTCATTATTTACGGAGTACAGGTCGGAGAGGAGATGTTGGAGGAATTTCGTCGGAAACTCTAAATTTTGAGTACCCCCCAAACCATGATGAATTTGAGTAACCCCCCCCCTCCCTTACATGGAAATTTTGACTGACCCCCACACTCAATTTTGAAAAGTTAAATTTCAATACATGTATTTCTACAATTTACATAAATACAGCAAGAGGAAAGACCATTCAAATCCTTGTGTACCCTGCGAGATAATCATTGGTTATCTCATGACGGTTGAACAAGGTGAAACCAACAAAATGAAATTCAAAGTCACAACAAAACATAGATGTCAAAGGTTACACTATAACCAGTATACAACCACATACAGTTTTGTTGTATGTATGGGTATCATAACAGGGTCCTCACTAGGATATCCGACAGGGTAGACTTTGAAAGTACAGATTGAAGAACATGCAGGGCTGATGGGGAAAGTGTCCGCTTGGCTTGCTCCCCTCCCTTGCATGGAAAAGTTTGAGAAATTGTAGTGTGCATTGGTGCAGTTTGGTGTAATCTAAGAGGTATTTTCAATGTGTAATTTTACTGAGTAAAATTTGTAGAAATTGATGTGTGAAGTAGGCAATCTGAGAGGTGTTTTCAATACATTTGCACCAAAAATTGAATAACCCCCCCTTCTTTCTCTCAACATTTTGAATAACCCCCCTTATAGCTTTCAATATTTTGGGTGACCCCTTCACATTCATCTGACCCCCAGGCTGTAACTAATGATGGCTCCCTAGGAGATATATCTTCAAGCTTGTGCGATATGGATTTCAGGCAATGTCAACTTGTGGACAAAAGGATACAGAGAATGTTGCAGATTATTGCAAATGGGACTAACTTATGAATACAGCACACCAAGTCACATTCCATTATCAAGAAAAAAAGCTCAAAACTACATCTGAAGTTGGCTTTGGAGATAAAAACTATTGCTTGCAATCATCGACCCTCATTACTCGCAACGCGCTATGCCAGAGCAAAGTGTACATATTCAGAACATCAGTTTGATCGTTCATGAGATTCAATGTTAAGTACCAAGTATTGTTGTTGGGGACCGCTTGGCAAATAAACTTAATATATTTCAATATTACTAAGATTACACAAAGAAACCACAGCAGTTGCCTGTCCCATTTTCTCGAAGGTGTATGTTGCAATAAGTGAAAATATTTCAACAAAATTCACCTTTAGCAGTCAGACAAGCTTATGAAAAATAGAGATTTATATATGTAATCATCACTTGTTTATTTGTATTCTAATGGATATAACTTCAAAAGAACAGACAGGGAATCAAACTGTTTTCTATTTTAGCTCTGCAGTTAGTGTGAATGAGCCTATCTTGTGTACCCTGGTAGGTGTGTGTTGTTGTTGGTCATCCGTCAACTTTTAGCATTTTTGGGGGTGAATTTGCTTTTAAGCTTCACTATCAGCAAAGCAGAGCTAATCTAATGAGTGGATATGTATTGTTGTTTGTCAGCCTTTTAGCTCTGCTGTCAGCAATGCGGAGCTTATCAAATGGGCTGATTTTACGTCATTGCCCATCTCTCCCTCCGTCCATCATCCGTCCGTCCGTCATCCATCACAATTGCGCTCTTCTCTGAAATCACATAAATTGTCTGGTTGCTTTGAAATTTGATACTCGTGCAGAATTTGCATATTTCTATATTTTAGGTATTTTTTTGCTGTTTTTGGTCACAAAATCTATTTCTCTGAAGTTGCTTATCTGATTGCTTTGAAATTTTATATGCATTTCACTTGGGGTGACCTCAGTTAGGTTAATTGTTCAAATTTTAGTGAAATATGCAAATTTGTATTTTGAGGCAATTCTTGTCATTTTTTAGTCCCCATGGACACCGTCCGGGGGACTTATAGGTTTGGCCATGTCCGTGCATCCGTCTGTCCATGCATGCGTGCGTCCATTCACGCAGATATCTCAGAGATGCCTGGAGCGATTTCACTCACACTTGGTACAAGGATTACTTCATAAATCATACATATGCAAATTGATTTGTTTTGTGATATGATCCAATATGGCTGCCATGCGGCCATTTTGTTACGATTTTTTTATGTGCAGAGCCATAACTCAGGCACATCTCAACCGATTTTATTCAAAGTTGGTACAAGGACATTGACCTATATCATACATATGCACGTCAATTTGTTTCACGAAATGATCCAATATGCCGGCATGACAGCCATTTTGTTATTGGACACCGTGGTGCGAAGCACCAAAGGTGTCCTATGTCGCCACAATGTCTGTGTGTGTGTCCGTCTGTCCGTCCGTCTGTCCGTCCGTCCGTCCGTCCGTCCGTAGACAGATTTTGTTCCACTCATAACTTAAGAACCCTTAGGTCCAATGTCATGCAATTTGGTATTTGGTATTATCATGATGAGACTTAGATCTGATTAGATTTTGGTGGGTGTGGCTTATTAATTAATTGCTCATTTGCATATTTTATGACTTTTTTCGTTCACGCAGATATCTCAGAGACGCCTGGAGCGATTTCGTTCAAACTTGGTAAAGGATAGTACTCTACCTCATACAGATGCACGTTGATTTGTTTCACAATGCGATCAAATTTGGCCGTGTTAGAGGACTTTTTAGTTTTCACCTCCATAGACTCCCATGTATAAGGCAGTCCATAGACTCCCATGTTTAAGGCAGTCCATAGACTCCCATGTATACGGCAGTCCATAGACTCCAGTAGGAAGTCCATAGACTCCATGTATAAGGCAGTCCATAGACTCCCATGTATAAGGCAGTCCATAGACTCCCATGTATAAGGCAGTCCATAGACTCCCATGTATAAGGCCAAGAAAAATAAAAATTTAGTTTCTCATCGTATTCATATTGCAAAAAGGATGCAGTGACACAGTTTTTAGTCCCCACAGATAAAGTCCAGGGGGCTCATAGATTGGGTCATGTCAGTCCGTTAGTCCATCCATGTGAGTCCATCCGTTCATGCAGATATCTCATACGCTTTGACAAAATGTCACGTGACCTTTGACCTCAAATATACATATTTGTCCATAACTCGGTAACCACAAGTGCTAAACCTTTCATATATGGTATGATGGGACACCTTATGACGCCACATATTGTTCCTCGTTAATTATGCACATATCTAATTTTGAGCGAGCCAATAGAGCTAGAGGTCTGATTTTTGGTATGTAGGGATAACTTAGCAATACAATTTTTTTGAAAAAATGTCACGTGACCTCAATGACCTTTGACCTCAAATATACATATTTGTCCATAACTCAGGAACCACAAGTGCTACACCCTTCATATTTGGTATGATGGGACACCTTATGACGCCACATATTGTACCTCATTAATTATGTGCATATCTAATTTTGAGCAAGCCAATAGAGGTAAATGTATGATTTTTAGTATATAGGGACAGACTATAGGATAGAAATTTTTTGACAAAATGTCATGTGTCCTCGATAACCTTTTACCTAAAATACACGATTATGTCAATAAATAAGTAACCACAAGTGCTATGTCCTTTATATTTAGTAGGATGGGAGACCTTATGACAACACATGCTTTACCTCATTAATTATGCCCATATATAATTGTGGGCAAGCCAATAGAGCTAGAGGTCTGAATTTTGGCATATATGGATTAATTAGCAATACAATGGTTTTTTTTTCGCAAAATGTCACGTGACCTTGATGACCTTTGACCTTGAATATGCATATATATGCATAACTCAGTAACCACAAGTTCTTTACGCTTCAATTTTGATAGGATAGTAGACCTTAAGATGTCACATCTTGTACCTCATTTATTATGCACATATGTATTTCTTGGCAGGCCAATACAGCTGGAGGTCTGATCTTTTTTCCCGATTTAGAACCATAACTTAGACATGCCTCTTGTTTCAAAATGGGAACAATGACATAGACCTATGTGTCCATAGATCTGAACATATACACTCCAGTGATACTTCTTAATGACCTCATTTCCCTGCCCCATCAAGACTAATACTCCTATTACAAGTGGGGACTATGTCATTGTCAATGACTTGTTACTTCTAGAATATACAGAATATTATCTCACATAGTGAGTGTCTGAATATTATTCTGAATTGTATTCTAAAGCACATTCTGAAAGGACTCTTCTGGAATATACAGAATATTATCTCACATAGTGAGTGTCTGAATGTTATTCTGAATTGTATTCCTAAGCACATTCTGAAAGTAACTCTTCTGAAAATTTCACATTCTTTGCCACTGCACCATCTCCCTAATACATACTGATGACCCACGGTGTCCACTCAAGTCTCACTTTGATTATAATTATTTCATGTACGGAGCCAAAAATCGGGCACTTTCAACATCAATTTTATTCAAAGTTGGTACAAGGACATTGACCTATATCACACATATGCACATCAATTTGTGTTACAATATGATCCAATATTGCCGCATGGCGACCATTTTGTTACAATTTTTTCATGTCCTTAGCCATGACTCAAACATGTATTATTTGGGGCCGTTTTTGCCATTTTTTGTGAAAAACTTTGTTTTCTCAAAAACTGCTCATCTGATAGCTTTAATATTTGGCAGACATGTTCTTACGGATGATCCTATTGTGACATTGTGTATTTTTACAGCTGTCCTTAAATGAGCTATCAAAGATTTCCACCCTCTTCATCATAAGTGTCAGAAATAGGTAGTCTCTACATAACACAGCTGAGCTTTATCAGCTGCCATTACGCTTGCTTACAAATAAAACTTTTAATGATACCAATATGTCACAAACCATTAAAGATAGTTTCCATGTTGTTTTGAAATGAATGTATTCATGACATTGATTATCAATTGGAAAACGCCCCCTAGTACTTTTCCCTTCAGTGACTTTGCTTTGCTTCACTCACTCGGTGACCCCCTATTTTAACCATCATGGATTAGGGTGTCCACCTTTCCAAAATTCTTGGAAAAACACTCACTGAAACCGACAAGTACATTATTCATCAACACATTTGTCTCACACATAGTTATTCTCTGCACACCACAGCAGGACTCTGTCAGCCGCTAGGTCACTTTTTGGCATAACTCTTCTTCCCCTAAACATTTCAACCTATACTTTGAATAGGTCAAGTGGACCCCAGTACAGTTGGTTAAAAACAACATGTTTGAGTGTTGAAAACTTTGTGAACCTGTTTTATGCAGCTATAGGTATGATGCATCATTTTCCTCAGAATATTTCAGATTATGTACAATGATCAGTCTTAGGCTTTATGTGCTCATTGGTATGCCTGTAAAAATATGCAGCCAAGTATTAAAGCTGTGTATTGTGAAATTCTCTTGTTACACAGTAGACTTTTATCACAATACTGCATGCTGATTTACATGGGATCATAATCAGATCTCATCCCCAGTTGGTAGTATTGACATTGTATCAGCTGTACACTGATGTATACTTGAAGCTTCCTTACAGATGTAAGATGTAATTGATTCCTCCAGTAGTTCAAATGACATTGCAATTGTCACCTTTGTAATTAAGTAAAATATATGTTATTGTTTTCCAAGGCCTGCATATGTAAGAACACTTGGTTGATTGTGTATCACTCTTTTACAATGTAATACAGATATTTTAATGGTAAATAAAAGTTCCTAACACGCTTTTATACAACATTACATGTATTTCTGTCTCTGTCATATTGTGGGATGATCTGTGTGTGTCTCTTGTGTTTTGTACAATGTATTGGAATATATTCAAATAGATGTAAGCCATCGTGAATATCACATTAATACTCCGTGCCAAATGGCAAGGTCATCAACTTGAATCCCACCAATTTCAATGTGTCAGAGATATTATTCATATATTATCATAGAAAGCATTATTTTTTTCAAGAAAATTGTAAGTATACATCTATGTGTATACTTGAAGCTTCATGGGATCATAATCAGATCTCATCCCCAGTTGGTAGTATTGACATTGTATCAGCTGTACACTGATGTATACTTGAAGCTTCCTTACAGATGTAAGATGTAATTGATTCCTCCAGTAGTTCAAATGACATTGCAATTGTCACCTTTGTAAACGATTGGAACTAATTTGGGATAATTTGTTTAACTTATTTTTCAAATTTCTCAAAAGTATTAGATGCCATATAGCTGAATGTTGTAATTACTCATAAAACAAGTGTGTAACGTAAAAAGAAAAACAATTGAGCTTACATTTCAGGTTAAAACGACCTTACTTCACCATCCAATTATCCTAAATTAGTTCCAATCGTGTTATATGTTTAAGTGATGAAAATAGGAACACGGGAATTTCACATGATGGGTTTTGCAACATGTAAAAGTGACGTTTGAACATTAACTGTTAGATTTGTATTCATGATTGGATGTACCATTTTATCCATAATTCATACCTATAAGGTCAAAGCCACGCCTTAAAAATGTTTAAAGGCATATTATATGACAATTCAACGAACATTGGAAAGAGGAACACAGCGGACCCAAGACATTTTGATTATGGCAGAAGCGCATCTTGGGCGATTGCAACTGCCAAGCTTATCTACCGAAAAATAAAGTCTATAGTACCAGCGAACTCTGAACGTCTCGTGTAGTCATTACTTTGAAGATTCCCAGTACTTCTCAGCATGTCAAGGCGAGTAAACGAGATACACAATAAAGGCATATAGGCCTAGAATCAAAATAGTCGCAGACCCGGCGTGAGGAGACATAAATTGAATGCAAATTAATCTAGTACCGTCCGGTATCGATATTAGAATCCCGCAATTGCCGAAATTTATCGAGTAAACATCGCGGATTTCGCAGACCCGGGCTGTCGAGATATTTTAAGAGTGTAGTACTGTCTTATCGATATTAGAGTCCCGAAATCACTAACATTTAGCTTGTTGATACCGGCTATTTTAGCCTTACTCATGAGCGTGTCTATATATGATCCACATTGTGCAGTGTCGTCGTGTATCGTTACTAGTGTCCGAAACACCTTAAAACAATCTTGCTCGAACTGTGCAGAGCATGACTTGGCATCTTTGATAGTTTTTAACAATTTCAGCTAACATGTTCACACCTGTGGGCTAATGTCGCAGAGATGTGTCTGTCGGGCCCGACATTTTTACTAAGGGGTTGACCATTTGATATCCTGGGGGTCTGGAAGATTTTCGAGAAAAAAAAATCCCAGCAGATACAAGGGGAAAAAAATTCTGCCTTAGATGAGTTCTGTAAAAAAAAACTGGCAATCTAATGTGGAAGAAAAAAAATCTATCAGTATCAGCAAGAACCTTTTGGATGTAACTTTGTCATTTCCATGCACCCTTCCAAAAGCCTCTTAAAATTAATTTTCAGTTACATTTTGCTTTTTGAATTGTTCACTGATTTTAGATAAGTGAAGACACTCTGTCGATACATGCATATCATCTCTTGTATGTTGACCAATAAATAATACGCTGGTATGATTGCATGCGACATGGACAGATCACACTGACAAGACAAATGACAGAATTTCAGAAGATGTTAAAACAAAACTGTCATCGTCAAGTATTATAATCCATGGCACGTTTCCTCCAACCAATAAACCAATTTGCATGTTCAAAAAAGAAAATCAAATGTAACTATATTTTCAATTTTCTAATGGTTTTATCATTCTTGATTATAAACTCTTAGGCCTATTTCTAAATTTAAAATCTTTGGGCTGAGATTGAATATAGGAAACGGGTATGTATACTACATATGTATAGGTGTCAGGGCTCGAAATTAGCGGCAGTTTCGCGTCCACAGACTACCAACTTTTCCCTGGGGCTACCAAAATCCATGAAATGCACGGCTCAAAATTAACGTTTTCCCCTGGTATTCCACTTGGGTTACCATTTTCTGAAGTTGGTAACCAAGTGACAATGGCTGGTAGCCCATGCATATTTTAGTTCAGGGATATTGTTTTTCACTAACCAGACAAGAAAAGCGATTTTGCAAGATTCTGCCCATGAAGTGAATTTCTAGTAATTTATCATTGGCTGCATAATACTTCCGTTTTCTGTTTAGCATTTTTGGACATGCAAACAGGGATATCAAGGATAGCTGTACTGATCACTATGTAACAACCCCCCCCCCCCCCAACAAAAAAGCCATGACGCGCAGGTTCTGAAATGACGCACGCGGTGACCAGCTGACAGAAACGATCTTTATTATTTTGGCCTAATGGACAACAGTGATACTCAAAGCTTGGTAATCTATTGACAACTTGTTTCATTCTCAGAGTTGTATGAAAATTTTGATAGTCATCATGACAACGACCACGACTTTCTCAGCACGTCGAGACTAGATATACTGTAGCAGTGCTAAAATAGACCATGGGCTTTCTGTTGGGAGGAGACATATTGTCTGTGATTGATACATTATGATCCAATTGCAATGAAAATGCGTTTTCATTGACCATCACTTCCAGTGCCTGTCACTCAAGTACGTCAGTTCAGATATTGGCCATTGCACGCCAAATACTGGCTGAATTTTATGTCCCGGCTTTTGGTAGTCCGTATGGGCTACCATTTCATGGATTTTGGTTGCCCCAGGGAAAAGTTGGTAGTCTGTGGACGCGGGACTACCGCTAATTTCGAGCCCTGAAATGGTAGCCCATGGTGGACTACCAGGCGAAAACGTTTATTTCGAGCCGTGGGTGTGTATACAGAGGATGGAACTTTGCGCCCATTCAAATTCTCTCTGACAAACTCAATTTCCCACAATGCACATTTCCGTTTTTTCAATTTCCAATATACCAAATGTCCAATTTTCCCATTTCATTTGGGGCGTTGCCCAGTATCTTTTCATTACTATGGCAGAAATAACTCTTTCGAATTTGCACTGTGACCAAATATACTGGGGGAGGGCTTGGATATGATAATTCGCACAAGATACTTTCGGGGATACTTTTAAAATTAGCGGGAATGAGGGACTGGTCAGTTTCTTTGGCCTAGGTGACCGGTGGATTCATGGGGTCTCCCTGTTTTTTACTTTGGTGAAGGGGTCACCTACATGTATTTTAAAATGCCCAATATTATTGGGGTCAGTGTTTTTTAAATATGACGCGGGCTCATACTTGCCTAAAATGCATCAAATGCATCGTGCTAGCCATGAATTTCATCATTCAATTTCATACCCTGTTTTTGACTTTGGTGATAGGGGGTCACCATGTTTTGAAATGCCCAATGGGGGGGGGGGTAGGGTGTCAGTGTGTTTTTTAATTTCGACAAGGCTCATAATTCATAAAATGCATTGTGTCAGCCACAAATTTCATTATTCAGTTGCATCGTTCGGCGCGCCCTTCGGTCGCGTAACTTTAATGATAATAAGACATATTTTTCAGATCCCCGTCCTAGTGCAAAACGTAATATATCAGACATACATACATCTGAGATATCTGTATGTTTAAAATTTTTCGGCGCGCCCTTCGGGCGCATTTCTTTAAAATATAAAATAATACTTTTCAGCATCCCCTTCAGCTGCGTGACTTTCATATATCAGATATTATGTATATCAGAGATATCTGGATGTTTAATATTTTTCGGCGCCCCTTTCGGTCGCAGTAATTAACATATCAGAGATATATGTCAGAAATATCTTGATGTCTGTAAAGTGAAAGTCTGTTTTGCGCAGTGTACTGATCATTATGAAATCTGCTGGTCATATGAAAAGCATGACAAGTTCCTGATACTTTTCTGTTCTCTGTGAGAATTCAGTATTAGAAGGCAACATGCACTAATATTTCACAATCACATTTTTCTTACAACAGTTCTGGACATCTGGTTATGCATAAAAAGAGTGGAGTACATTCACAGCTCATTCAATATACTGTATTCAAACTTTAGAATGGACACTTTTAAGTTCGTATCTTACAACTGACATGACTACAATTCCATTAAAATACAGTATGACTGAGTGTTTAAAATATACCAAAATATTATTATATATATATATATATATATATATATATATATATATATATATATATATATAATTTTTTTCGTATATTTTAAACATTCATATATATATATATATATATAATATATATATATATATATATATATATATATATATATATATATATATATATACACAACTGAGTTGATCAGGATAATCTAAAAAATTACAGGCACTACAAATTTGTTTCGTATAGGTTTCAGAGCCGCCTACACTCATCGGGTGGTTGTGATCGACTGAAACGTTTGGGCTGCTGATTGCATATGTTGTTAGGTGGGGAACAATATCTTTTGTTTTTGTTGGCACTGTTTGTTGCAAAAGGGTGCATAATTAGTGACTGCACAGGAGAAATTTTCTCCTGTGTCTGCAGGTCGATACTAATTCGTTTCTATTGTTGAGGGAGCACATTATCTGAGGCGTATGAATTTCTCGTGGAGGCACAGATTGCATTTTTTTGTCGCCTAACAACATATGCAATCAGCAGCCCAAACGTTTAAGTCGATCACAACCACCCGATGAGTGTAGGCGGCTCTGAAGCCTATATATATATATATATATAACACACTACTGGATTATTCAATTTAATTCCAATTTTTGTTTTACCTTTGTCGCGCGCAGGGGGGTCACCCTGTTTTCGAAAGTTTGAATGGGGGTCATCCTGTTTTCGAAAGTTGGAATAGGGGGACCGGTCCCTTTTTCTGTACAAGTCCGTTGATGTAAGACAAACAGATTGATTTTGCAACATCGCTGCATTACAACATTTCTGTGAAGGAAGAATGCCCCCCCCCCCAAAAAAAAAAAAAATAGAAAAATGCCAGAATTCACAAGGGAAAAAAATCCAGTGGAACATGTAGAAAAAAAACAATAATGTCCCCAATCTTTCAGACCCCCAAGGATAACAAATGGTCCACCCCTAAATGCTTCGAGTAACAGGGGAGGGTCACTGATTTTCATGCACGGATAAGGGGATGTTCACTAATTTTGTGTGCAAGAAATTTTGAAGGGCCACTATTTTTGATGTAGCGGTGTTTCGAAAACACCGGCCCACATCCACGCCCCGTAGTTTCTGTCCCTTATTTGTCGCTGACGGCCAGTATAATTAAAATTGACCGGCACTTCTACTTATCAGATTTGGTCGTAGGTTTTACAGACTATTTCACCTTTGGTGAACAATGCTAGCATTAACAGACATATGATTAACAAGCATGGCCATGGAAACCACACATCCTTCAAGCGACATCATGTCCGATATTTACCCGATGTATGAAACGTGCTTTTCCGAGCATGAATAATACCTACAGCCTACCTCATGGGTTTCATGAAGTTTTGAAGTGGGGGCTAGAATGGAAAAGTAGGCGGCTTGCAGCTGCCATGACCACAAAGCAGTCGTCATCGGGGGAGGGTCCGGGAGGGGGTGTTCCCCCTCCCGGCCGAAGGCTGGAAACCCTGAAATATGAGCTAAAATTTACTTTTTACAGCTTACAGTCACTTGAATTTCTATATAGTATTTTCGGGGGAATTGTCAGCAGTGCTCCAGGGCAATTTGTGTTTATATCATAAAAGCCATTTTCCTGGGAGATTAGGCCTAAATATGATAATTCATAATTAAAAATGATAAAATGTGGTAATGTTGACGATAATTTGAACAAAGAAAACTGAAGTCTTTAGAGCCTCTATGCTTTTAGGAGGTAAACTATAATAATTCACCATTATTAATGATATAAATTTGATATGTAGATGATATTATACAGTGTTACATCTAGATAGGGGATAGGGAATTCCCCCTCTGTTGAAATGTTGGCACCCCCCAATTAATTTGACAAGGGGACCACTCCCCCCCTCTTGCCATGAAATGGTGTCAGTCACACCTTAGAGGTACAAGTAGAACACATGAACTGGTGAAATGCCCCCGAAATTTTCTGGTAAAGGGGAAACATTCCCCTTGTTGATGCCATCCTGGATGAAAAACTCATATTTTAAGCACAGTAAATTAGAAACTTATTAATGCATAATGTTATGCTTAAAATTAAGAACCCTGATGTTTGGTATGGAAATCTGTAGATGAAAAAGTGGAGGTAAAAAGGATAATTTATATAACGAATAATGATAAAAAAATGACAATCATTACCATATTTCGCAAATAGAATCCAAGATCCTCAGGGTTATTTGACTATATGGGTATGCAAAGTAAGAACCTTAATATAGGATATGAAAATTTGTACGTTCATGCAGAAGCGCACATTTGGATTGAACTTGACGAAATCTTTTGAAGTGAATTTAGAGGTCTGATCGCATTGTAACCACTCTGCGCGACGTTCTCATGCCGGAAAATGCCGAGAGAGTTTGACCGGTTAAGAAGGGCTTGACTACGCAGTTTCTGCGTAGTGAAGCTTCATTACGTATTCATGGTGACCCCTAGCCAGCTGTCAATAACTTTGGGGGCTTTTGACTTTTGGCCTGCTTTGCATATGCGTCGTTGGACACGACCTGCCAATCACCCAGGTAGTCAATTAAACTATTAATTGACTGTTTACCGACCCAATTAACACTATCCAGCAGTATCAGTCATATTTTAATCGCGTGGCCCGGGTGGGCACAACGTAGGAACGCGTGTATTTCTGTGTGTACGTTTCACTTGTGGTGTTGTTTGTACCATCGTGTGTCCTTGTTTCACCTACAGCATTACCTTCAAGGTGACAGGCTTACTATTAATGTTCAGTATCATTGCACCGAGTTCTGCCCACGGTGAAAACCACCTGTTTTGCCTACTAATTACTGCCCGTCGCTGCCCGTCCTGAATGTAGCCTATCTATAGCTACAGTAATCACATAAATCATTTATCAGTTTTGATATATACTCCTAAATTGTAAGTTTGATCAAAATCGAGACCACATTCAAGGGCTATGCAGACTGTCCATGTAAGCACACACAGTGACAAGAAGGCGGCAAACACCTACTCACCAAGCACATCGAATCGGCGAAAAGAAGCATAAAAAGCTAGGCTTATCGCCAAAACAAACGCGCCAAGCGCTAACAAAAACCCATACCAAGCGGCCCTTTTCAGGGCCACCAATACTCCAAAAAGGGAACTACCAAAAAATACGATAAGATGACATAGAACACACAAACACTTAAAAGAAATAACAAAAATCGTACACATAACAAACAACTGAAACACAACATTAAATACAAAATAAACAATCACAGTAACGTAACAGAAAACATGGCCGTGGAAATAAATCAGCTATTTCCAAAGAAAAGCCGACAACAACATGAAATTCAACAACAACCTATCATCGCTCAAACTATGAAACTCCGAAAAATAGTACTAGGCAAAAGCCTTAAAATTCATTCGGACACCAACAAAACCAAACAGAATTAAAGCTGCAAGCAGCGTTGGCGGGGCCCAAGCGATTAACATGGTTTCCAGTTCGTGCAGTGATTTTATTATGTGCAAAATTTCAGCTTGAAAACAGTCAAGTCCTTGTAAAGAAGAATTTTGAACATCATCTCATATTTACTGTCTGTTTCAATCGCAATCGTATGTTTTATGCAAAATACAATATGGCGGCAAAACCACGTGACCGATCAAATTGCCTTTCACAAACTTGAAAGAGCTCTCACTAAGAATGACAAAAGTGGAATTTCATTGCCATAAGTGTTGTGGTTCTGGAGAATAAGATTTTAGAGATAAATTGCGATTTTCGCAAAATCAAATGTGGAGTCTGCATCTGAGCACGGTGAGCTACCAAAAATGTCTTTCAAAAGTACAAGACATATATGAATTAGATGCTACTCAAAAATGACAATACTGGAAGGCTGAAATATTGCATCAAATTAATGTATTCATCTTTGAAATTTTGAGTGTAATAATTGCAAATTTTGTTGTAATTCCATTTAGTCATATATTTTTTCATTTCATCTTTAGTGTTCAAAGTTTTACTTTTGTATAATTTTATGACAAGAATGTGAAAATTTAGAAAATCAAGCATGGTGACTCCATCTTTTGTTTGTAATATTTGATTATTCTCATATGCCAGAATTCAAAAATTTTTCCATGTGTTCTTCCTTGTATTGCTTTCTGGCCTGATCTTGTTTAGGTATAATGTTTCACTGTCATGAGCGTCACCCGTCATTTGACACACACTATTCTTCAACCACCATGTACATCAGAGTCAGAGCTCTCTCTGTCACTGCTCACGTGTGCAGTAACAGTGACACTACTGTACCAGTAACAGGGTAGTATCTGGTAGTGACAGTTGCCCATATGCAGTAGCGGTATTATCTTTGATAATTTTGACAATATTTATGTTCAGTTCATACAACTGCGTTCGTGTTCTACTCTCTACAGCATGTTGAACTGTCCAGTATTCAGCTTGCTCACAGCCAGTGTATGTGTACCATGCACCAATGCTGACAACTGACTGTCAGTCTGGACTCTAATTAAACTATCACCTAATACATATTTATATATACTGGCTTTGTCGAGAAACTGAACATTGTGTGTTTGAGCATGCTGTAGGGAGACAGCAAGAAACTGTAGTTGATATATTGGATAGAAATATTGCAAAAATCATCAACTTGGAGCTTTGGAGCTTGTGCCCTGTTACTAGGCTCAAGTCTGATTTTTATACCACAAATCACAAATGTTTAGATTTTTTTCGAGATAAAAGTCATGGAATGTGACAAAATGGTTGTAGATTCTGTTAAATTATTACCAACATTACAACATTTGAATGACATAAAAATGGTATTCATTGTTCATTTAATTACCTACAAAAACTTGAATCGGAAAATGTAAAACATTAAAGGAAACCAAAACATTTTCAAGTGCCCCCTACAGGTGGGGCAATATTTCAAGTTCCCTCTCTACTACCCTCAAAATTTTCGAATCACTGTTCCTTAATTTCTCCAGCCCCCCTAACCGTTTTTTTTTTTTGTGAACGCAGCCTTGGTAACAAACCTGCAATCGCTATCAGTGCTGTACTGTACATGTCGCGCTTTAACAGCACGAAACCTGCTTCATCACACCAGTTTTTCAAACGAACTAGATATCCATTTTCATACCAGTTCAAAAGTAAAATACTCATAGACTTGAGATATTTGTGCATGTTAGACTTTCGATACATTCGCTTTACGCTTGAATTTAGCATGGAGCTTTGGTAGCTCAATGGATTTAGCAAGCGATGCTCCACAGCGCGCACAACGTATCGATGACACTTGGGTCAGGGGTCATCACAAAAAAATCAGTGCGTATTCACGGCCAGCTTGAATCATGCCATGGATCGCGGAAATCATGGATCATAAATCCAAATGTTCATGTCTATTACTTAAACAGAACCCTAAAATATGAAATACGTAATGTTTTGATATTGAGAACCATCTTTTTGTTTCACTGACGATCAAGTTTAATGCTCAAATATCGCGACAAGAATTGCGCATTTGCACGATATGAATGCGGAAGTACGTTGACTCGCAGACGAGCGAGCGCCTTCTCTGAAAATCTGTTTCCGATATCACGTCACAATACACTGAAAAATCTCGCGAATTCATCTCTACGGAAGCCAATCAACACAAGTTCCTAACGTCAGTAAAGATATTGTCTTGTTGCCAGCAATACACCACCAACATTTTCGCCGTTCAGGAGTGCCTTACTCGCTCTACTTTGTAAAATAAGTCGTATGCTTTTGCCGTTACCCAACTTTCCAATTCACGTTAGACTTTCTGCAATAGTAGTTGGAGATTTTGTTCAATATATCGTGCGTGGTGGAAACCGCAATTATCCATAATCACACAGTCACCTACAGCCAAACACCCTTTTATTAAAAGTGTAAACTAAATGGTATTATGTCAGGATTTTATTCGCCAAGTTTGGTCAAAATGACACCATTCAAAGCGACAGGAAGAAAGTTAGAAAAATATGTAGTGATATAATGTCATTAAAGCTCCATGCAAAATTCAAGCCTAAAGCGAATGTATCGAAAGTCTAACATGCAAAAATATCTCAAGTCTATGAGTATTTTACTTTTGAACTGGTATGAAAATGGAGCTGCCTTCTAGCTGCATCGAAACTGTGATTTGTGAATGCTTTAGTGGGGTGAAGGCGATGTGAGACACCTGAGTGTGGTGAACGCGATAGCGGGCGGGATGACCGCTACACAAAGGAGTTTATCCCGTAATCCCGAGGACACCGCGACATTGCACTTTTTATATGATATCCAATATTTACGGCTACTAGATTATACAATATCGAAGTTAGATTGGCTCGGCTAGATCTATAGGGTGGTGAAATATCCGATATATATCGGATATTTACCCGTAATTTGACAGAATTCAGTATCGCCTAGTATCAAGGTTAGAGTCAGTTCCTGGAATCATGGATGTAAAAAATAGCATGCTGGAATTAAGTCGGGTTTTACCAGAACAGTAAGGCGGTGAAATTTCCGATATATATCGGATATTTACCCGCGATTTGACAAAATCTAGTATCGTTTAGTATCGAAATTACAGTCAGTCCATGAAGTCGGTTTTATGAAAACATGTACATGTAAGGTGGTGAAATGTCCGATATATATATCGAATCCCCGACTGAAACTAACTCACTACTGCACAGACTCAGATAACGCATTCCATTGCTAGGAAACCTGGCCTGCGCTGCCTAATTCAAATAGGTTCGTATGGATATAGGAGAGACACCAAAGAAACTACGATTTTAAAAAATATTTTAATTTTTAACATTTCACCGACTTCAATCAACTCTAGGCGCATCGTACCGTGCATTTGTAATGCATTTGCATTGTTTGGATGTCTCGAAACTACCGAAAGCGTACAATGACTGGACTATAAAAACGGGGGGATCTTGAAACTTTTTCGCGCATGCTCATTTAAGCTTTTGTCAAATTCCAACGCTATCAACTCACTATGTTGGTTGCATGCCAAAGAAGTCTGCCGTCAGTCATCGGCCGACGTACGACAAAGCGACAAATTATTTTGTTCAAAGAGTAGACAATTAAATGACAAAACATGTCGATAATATGGCTGATATAAGGATTATTTTTGATTCATTAGTAACAGTGATGGAACCGGCATAATTTACGATGGTGGACATGGTTTTCTCTCGCCTGCGCGATTGCGCAAATCGTGCATTTCCGAGCCATTGTCTGCCCTGGTAAAGTTACTGACAGCGCGGAAGTCGCGCACAAAACAAAGCAGGCAAAGACGCCAAAGGAAGTGGATGTTTACTGAGTGTTTCCACTATAATAAGTTGTGCAAACAAACATAAGATGCCAGGTCGCACCTATTTAGACCTAGAACTATGGCAAGAGCGTCCAACTTCTCCGATATTGGATATAAACCGCGATTCGACAGAATCTAGTATCGTTCGGTATCGAAGTTAGAGTCAGTCCTTGGAAGTCGGGTTTGACCGGAAATGCAAGGTCACGATATATATATCGGATATTTAACCGGGATTTGACAGAATCTAGTATCGTCTAGTATCTATATTTGAGTCCCCAAATCGCCAATAAATATCTAGTAAATATCGGCGACTTCACAGACCGTGCGTGCCGAAGCACAGAGCAATCTAGTATTGTGTACTATCGATATCAGAGTCCCCAAATTGCCGATAAACATCCAATTAAATATCGACGATTTCACAGATCTGGCGTACCGAAGCACAGGGCAAGTCACTCTACTATTGTCCAGTATCGATATCAGAGTCCCCAAATCCCTGATAAATATCGGGTAAATTTCGGCGATCTCTTAGACCGGGCATGCAACTGCACAAAGCAATTACAGTGAAATTCGATCAAGCTGCAGAACTTCATTTAACAAGGTGCTGTTTCAATAGATATGTATCAGCGATTTTTACGACATTAACGGCTGGACTTGATGTGGTCTTGTTTACATTTTTAATCAGCTACATGCTCTCAGTTACACAACACACCAGGGCCACTCCATGCATGTCAGATAGAGAAACATAAACAAATCACCACACCTTGCAATGTCATGTATCTGTCTTTTTTATCATGATGAACAAGTGAGCGTGCATTCAGACACCTACATATAAAAATACCCGAATAGCTTCATTTATGGTCCTTGACACTCACATATCAGCTGTGCATAGACTCCAGTAATTGTGCCATTCAGTCGATCACACCGGTCGGCCACCCCTTAAAGCTAGTGGCACACTCCTCTAAGTACTGCCGTCGCAGTATACTCGACAACGTCACCTGGCGTACAAAAGCAGGTCGCAAAAGTTGCCTTACACAAGGGGCCGAGATTAGGGTTCGTGTGACTGCTAGCTGAATTTGACAGCGGGCATTGCAATCTGTCGTGCCGTCTTTGACTTTCAAGTGTACAATATAACATACATCACTGATCGATCTTCTGATTGACGAGGTTTTAAACTGCAGCCTTATGAACATTGGGGCGACTTAACCGATCCAAATGCCTTTCGCAAACTTGAAAGTGCTCGCACTATGAAAGATATGAGTAAAATTTCAGTTGAATGTGTGTATTGTTCTGGAGAAGAAGATTTTTAAGATTAAATTGTGATTTAAACAAAATCCAATATGGCGGCCAAATTACGTGACTGATCAAAATGCCTTTCACAAACTTAAAGGACTACCACTAGGGAAAATAAGTGTAAAATTTAGTTCAATCAGTGTATTTGTTCTGGAGGAGAAGATTTTTAAAGATTAAATTACGATTTTCCACAAAATCCAATATGGCGGCGAAACCATGAGACCGATCCAAATGCCTTTCGCACACTTGAAAGAGATCACACTATCGATGATAGATGTAGAAGCTTTTTGCAAACTTGAAAGATATCAATGTAAGGGTGACATGAGTAAAATTTCATATTAATCAGTGTTTTGGTTCTGGAGAAGAAGATTTTTAAAGATTAAATTACGATGGCGGCCAAACCACATGACCAATCCAAACGCCTTTTGCAAACTTGAAAGAGATCACACTTTAGATGATAGATGTAAAATTTTAGTTCAATCGGTGTGTTAGTTCTTGAGAAGAAGATTTTTAAAGATTAAATTGTGATTTCACAAAATCCAATATGGCGGCCAAACACGTGACCGATCAAAATGCCTTTTGCAAACTTGAAAGAGATCACTGTAAGCATGACATGAGTAAAATTCCAGCTTAATCAGTGTTTTGGTTCTGGAGAAGAAGATTTTTAAAGATTAAATTACGATTTTTTGTGCAATCCAATATGGCGGCCAAACCACGTGACCAATCAAAACGCTTTTCGCAAACTTGAAATAGATCACACTGTAGATGACATTTATTAAATTTTAGTTCAATTGGTGAATTGTTCTTGAGAAGGAGATTTTTAAAGATTAAATTATGATTTCAAAAAATCCAATATGGCGGCCAAACCACGTGACCAATCGAAATGTCTTTTGCAAACTTTAAAGAGATCACTGTAAGGATGACATGAGTAAAATTTGAGCTTAATCGATGTTTCGGTTCTGGAGAAGAAGATTTTTAAAGATTAAATGACTATTTTAGAAAATCCAATATGGCGGCCAAGGTCACGTGACCGCATGCGATTTTATTTGCAAATTCTAAAGACCTTAGGTCATGCTTACTATACAAAAAATTTCAAATCGACTAGACCCCTAGGTCTTCTGGACAAGCCATTTTTAGGTTTTTGGAAAATCCAATATGGCCGCCAGGTCACGTGACCAATCAAAATTTCAAGGTCAGTGCACGAGTACTAATGGATACCTACTAGCCCTGCAAATTTGAGAAGTTTTTGTTCAGCCGTTTAAGAGATCTAGGTCGACAAAGAATCGGCAGAAGAAGCAGAAAAAGAGGAAGAAGAGGAAGTAGTAAACTTGAGCAATAACAATAGGGTCCCAGCCGGTCGGCTTGGGCCCCTAAAAACCACCTCAGGATTTCAACAAATAAAGTCGTATAATGTGACTACGCTACATCGTGAGACACAAACAATCGCAACAACACAAATTCAAAGAAAAGTCAAATTGGACTCCACGAACAACAAAAAAACAAAACTTGAAAGCTATCTGAAGCTGCTAAACTCGCACTTCTAGAGATACCCTTTCAAACAAGGAAACAAAACATGTCGCGTGCCAAAAGAATCGCGATAAACCAGCTTGCAAACATTGGACAAATTTTGGGAAAATAACCCTTCGACAAGGGTCGGTTTTTCGTTATTGTCAACACAAACGATTACGTACTCGAATGCGAAAGGGCAATTACGTAACACTCAGTATTATACACAACAAGCCAGAACAAACAGTAAACAAAGTAAATGAACTATTAATTAAAATGTACGAGAACAAGCACATCAACCAGGATACTTGTAAGTATCTTGATCCAATAAACATAAAATCCGTACCCCGCAGTGGTACTTATTGCCTAAAAATTCACAAACCTCCGCAAAAATCTAAAAGACACACCAGTCAAAACAAAATTTACCGAAGTAAAGAAATATAGAACAAACAAACCGAACCACCAAACGGACTCACAACGTGACCAAAATTAATATACTTGCCTCGCTAATCGGAAAGCAAGACCACTAAAATGCATTAAATAAATTTTCACAAACACAAACTAAGGAAAGAATCTACACTGCGACTGATGAGAAACCACACTCGGGTTTCGAAACGCAAGCGTCAAAGGGCGACTCTATCAACTTTTGTAACAACATAGGTCCGGCTTCGTCTCGCCATAAGCTTTCCCCACACAAACAAAACATTACCGTACACACTAATCCAAACTTCTCTACAAATATCCAAAGCGAAACAAACATTTCATTAACACAAACAATCGGATAAGAATGTAGGAACACATTTTCGAAACGAATCAAACACAAACTCGACACAAAAACATTTAGGATAGTTAGGTGGGGAGCCTGTTTTACATTTTTTACATCTCGCTATACTGTCTATGATTCTAAAAATAAAGTCATCTGCCACTTTTTCTGTATACGCGGTTTGGCAAAACTCATCTCTTAATCGAAAGTCGGGCGATTTCATGGTTCTTTGGGGCACTTAAGTGTACGTCGAGCTTAAGGAATGTAGTTACATTCGCGATGTTTTATTCGAAAATTATTTATTCCTTCAAGGGCAAATGCACATAATGTATGCTGTTGAAATACTGGCCGCTCATAAACAAGACAATA
This sequence comes from Ptychodera flava, assembly GCF_041260155.1. Lineage (NCBI taxonomy): Eukaryota > Metazoa > Hemichordata > Enteropneusta > Ptychoderidae > Ptychodera > Ptychodera flava. The sequence continues at coordinate 12,770,516 of NC_091928.1, forward strand.
AACTCAATATATGTGCATTTTTACTTATATTGTCAAAGTACCACCGACACCCACAAAAACCAAATGGTTCAGTCCAGGTATTTGCAACTCTGCCATCCGACTGGTCAACAGGAAATCAACCATAGGTGTCTTTTGGCACGCGTATACGCCAGTCACCTAGGCGACGGTAATCTGCACCACTTATCACCATCGGGAAGGTACTCCTCCCCATATACCACTGGTGATCCCACCCTCAAGGCACTGCGTCATTCGACCAAGCATTGTTATTGTAATTTCCTGCATAAAATTAACAGCGAGGTCAACCGGTCAAACTCTCTCGGCATTTTCTCTCATGTATTGGCGTCGATAGACCGAAGAGCAGTCAGTACATATCATACGTCCTGCTGGCTATACTCCTTCACAATTACGCCAACCGCAGTGCAACGCACATCGGCTTACTAAAAAGATTTTCGTGAAAAAAAATCAGGTCATTGCCTACGAAAACAGTTTAAATCCACGTAATTATCCTTCTCTTGTTTCTTGGTCCACTTCAAAACCGAGGATCGTACAGCGAAGCTTGACCTTGCGATCGCTTCCGTCTTCATTTGTTCATCGACCATTTTGAGTTGAGCTAACGACGGCCGACAGGTGTAGTATGCACGTTTTCATTAGCGTATATAAAGGTCACCAAATAGGAATCAGCAATTCAGGTAGCCAATAGAATCGTCAATTGCAATTCCGATTTTTATTGAGGCAGTATACGCAAGACCGTGCTGCATCGTAGTACAAAGCGATCGTAGTAGTCGCTCGTCTTCTAAATTTTGTTTCACATAAAAGCCGTTGAAAGTTTGATTACACATCTTATGAACTTGTCCGTATCATTTCAGAAGGTAAAACATATTTTAGCTATAATGAAAGAGTTCAAATTTCCAAAAAGGTAGCCGGCGAAATCGTAAGAGTAACCGGTCAATTTCGCCGGCTGCCGGCTCTTGATGAAACCCCTGGCCTATGGTAACCGACCATTGCCGAATAATGCCAGATCAACAGAGTTGTATTTTGAGTATGGCTGCTTTATCGATCTCGACTGTTGATAGGAATGCCGAAATGCCGTCGTTGAAAAAGTTGTTTTCGTGCACCATTGTGATCGAGTCTGAAGCAAAGAATTACGTCATCTCATTATTTGAAACACGACAGCGCCGATGTGCAACATTATAATGTTGCAAATTTAAACACGATCTCACAGGTGCCGTACTGCACCGTTTGACGTTTAGACGTATCAGATGATCCATTAGGTTTTAGTGTACTTGTCTATTCAATGTGGCATTTTGTCAGTTGCAAACTGTCACATATTCAACTTCCTTGCAGAAAATACGCGATACATGTATCATCGAGGTGGAAAGTCAAGTGTACAAATCGAGGTTACGTACACTAAAAACATGAATTAGCCCGGCCCAACATAATACGAAAATTTCTTCAAATTCGTGACATTCAGGCTTGCCCAGCAACCCCTGACACGTTTGTGCGGGAATTTTATAACTGACAACCTACTTTGACGAAGATTGTTTTTGTTGAAGAATATGAATGAATTCGAAACTGACGTATTTTTACTATGCAAGAATTATCTATTGCGTGTACACGGAGCTTCGAGTGTTTTCCAACACGTATTTGTTCGTTTTGAAATCTAGCAGTGAACTGCCTCAGAATCAGTCACAACATTTTTCATTTGCGGTCAAAAGACTTACTTGTTTTCGGATGTTGTCATGACAAAGAAAGATCCTGCCACTGTCGATCTCGTTACTAGAAACATGAGAAAATAGTATGTGAAACTTTTTTTGATCTTAGTCTGTAGTACGTCCATGATCTTGTTATTGAATACGGAACCATTCCTAGGCCTCACGGCCCAGCTACTGATACACCAGTCAATGAGTCTGCCTGTGAGTGTCTAGCTGCGTGACTGAGTCCTGTCTCCCTTGCCTGAGTTAGTCCTGGTTATAGTGTGTGTATGTCCATTTAGACAGTATCTTGGGCATGTCGGTAACAAACACCATAACGATAAGTTGAATAACAATACAATGTTAATAACAGCTGAATATTACATAGAAGTGGTTGAAATACAACGGAAAATATTACGCAGAATACTTACACGAGAGAGATAGGTTACCGGCTGAATTTGTAAATGTGTAAACCAGTAAGACAATGTTGTCGAAACACTGCTGGTATTTAGTGACGCCAGTATTATAAGTTCCAATTCGAGAAGAATTGTGCAGGTTTTATCGTGTCGAAAAACGATAACGTATCGCGAGGGTAAATAATTAATTCCTTTGCGCCAATTTGGAAAGACTATGACAATTTCAGGCGGAAAATGCTCGAGTAATTTCTTAAGAATTTATAAAAACACTCTGCAACCTTTTGTTCAGTTACGTGAATTATCATGAAGAAAACATCCACACACGCTCACCCCTTCTCCAATTTTCGGACAAATAAATCTCTAGAATAGGTTACAAAACACTAACTCTTCTCCAATTTTCAAAAAGAAAAACACTTCTAGTCTCGGTTACACTCGTAACACGCTACACTCTAGCTGTCTCTCTGGCGAGTAAAAAGTGACCATCTTACAGCCTATTACACCTCGCTACACTTCGTTACGTCCGCTACACCCCCTTCTCCAATTTTCACAAAATTTTACTCCTACACTTGGTTACACCTCGCTACACGTTCTTAACTACGCTACAAGATGGGTGTCTCTCTGGCGAGTAAAAAGTGACCATCTTACAGCCTATTACACCTCGCTACACTTCGTTACGTCCGCTACACCCCCTTCTCCAATTTTCACAAAATTTTACTCCTACACTTGGTTACACCTCGCTACACGTTCTTAACTACGCTACAAGATGGGTGTCTCTCTGGCGAGTAAAAAGTGACCATCTTACAGCCTATTACACCTCGCTACACTTCGTTACGTCCGCTACACCCCCTTCTCCAATTTTCACAAAATTTTACTCCTACACTTGGTTACACCTCGCTACACGTTCTTAACTACGCTACAAGATGGGTGTCTCTCTGGCGAGTAAAAAGTGACCATCTTACAGCCTATTACACCTCGCTACACTTCGTTACGTCCGCTACACCCCCTTCTCCAATTTTCACAAATTTTACTTCTACACTTGGTTACACCTCGCTACACGTTCTTAACTACGCTACAAGATGGGTGTCTCTCTGGCGAGTAAAAGTGACCATCTTACAGCCCCTAACACCTCGCTACACTTCGTTACGTCCGCTACACCCCCTTCTCCAATTTTCACAAAATTTTACTCCTACACTTGGTTACACCTCGCTACACGTTCTTAACTACGCTACAAGATGGGTGTCTCTCTGGCGAGTAAAAAGTGACCATCTTACAGCCTATTACACCTCGCTACACTTCGTTACGTCCGCTACACCCCCTTCTCCAATTTTCACAAAATTTTACTCCTACACTTGGTTACACCTCGCTACACGTTCTTAACTACGCTACAAGATGGGTGTCTCTCTGGCGAGTAAAAAGTGACCATCTTACAGCCTATTACACCTCGCTACACTTCGTTACGTCCGCTACACCCCCTTCTCCAATTTTCACAAAATTTTACTCCTACACTTGGTTACACCTCGCTACACGTTCTTAACTACGCTACAAGATGGGTGTCTCTCTGGCGAGTAAAAAGTGACCATCTTACAGCCTATTACACCTCGCTACACTTCGTTACGTCCGCTACACCCCCTTCTCCAATTTTCACAAAATTTTACTCCTACACTTGGTTACACCTCGCTACACGTTCTTAACTACGCTACAAGATGGGTGTCTCTCTGGCGAGTAAAAAGTGACCATCTTACAGCCTATTACACCTCGCTACACTTCGTTACGTCCGCTACACCCCCTTCTCCAATTTTCACAAAATTTTACTTCTACACTTGGTTACACCTCGCTACACGTTCTTAACTACGCTACAAGATGGGTGTCTCTCTGGCGAGTAAAAGTGACCATCTTACAGCCCCTAACACCTCGCTACACTTCGTTACGTCCGCTACACCCCCTTCTCCAATTTTCACAAAATTTTACTCCTACACTTGGTTACACCTCGCTACACGTTCTTAACTACGCTACAAGATGGGTGTCTCTCTGGCGAGTAAAAAGTGACCATCTTACAGCCCATTACACCTCGCTACACTTCGTTACGTCCGCTACACCCCCTTCTCCAATTTTCACAAAATTTTACTCCTACACTTGGTTACACCTCGCTACACGTTCTTAACTACGCTACAAGATGGGTGTCTCTCTGGCGAGTAAAAAGTGACCATCTTACAGCCCCTAACACCTCGCTACACTTCGTTACGTCCGCTACACCCCCTTCTCCAATTTTCACAAAATTTTACTCCTACACTTGGTTACACCTCGCTACACGTTCTTAACTACGCTACAAGATGGGTGTCTCTCTGGCGAGTAAAAAGTGACCATCTTACAGCCATATACACCTCGCTACACTTCGTTACGTCCGCTACACCCCCTTCTCCAATTTTCACAAAATTTTACTCCTACACTTGGTTACACCTCGCTACACGTTCTTAACTACGCTACAAGATGGGTGTCTCTCTGGCGAGTAAAAATTGACCATCTTACAGCCCCTAACACCTCGCTACACTTCGTTACGTCCGCTACACCCCCTTCTCCAATTTTCATAAAAATTTTACTCCTACACTTGGTTACACCTCGCTACACGTCTTAACTACGCTACAAGATGGGTGTCTCTCTGGCGAGTAACGACGCGACTGCTCTTTTACAACTTTACTGTTCTATTCCATACTTAATATCTACATGCATCACCTCAACATATCTTGAAAATTATCATGTTTTAGCTTTCATCAATCACCAACGTACCCTAGTATAGTTTTTAAATTATTTGTAGGGGTCCCTGGTCCTTTAAAACGAAACTTTCTCTTCTTAAAGGCATAATTATTCACGATATGTAAATCGATGGCAAAACCGAGCTGTTCCATACCAGACTCTCTATGTGAAAATAGTCCCATCTAAAATAGGCTGCGCATTGATATATTTCACTGTAATTAGACTTCTTTTCCTAGCCTTCGCTACACTCGCAACACCTAATACGTAGCGAAGGGGTAGTCTATAAAAGTTTGCACTCGATCTTGCAGTGTATAGGCATGCGAGGCACTCGAAAATGTGCACCGCAGAGAACGCTTGTCTGAATGCCTCTTTTCCGACCCTTCCTTGTAATTTTGGCAAATACGGCTAATACGGCATCCTTAAATGCATGTTAAACTGGCAATGGCTACGATTACTTCAGCCACCAAAAGGGTAACTTCTCACCATGTTGAAGCCACAGCGGTAAGCATTCGCTATGGCCGTGGTGAACACGCTCACTCGTATGTTCAATTAGTACGTCATTTCCGGTGGCAATGCCCGCGAATTCCGAATGGCAGCCAACTTAAAAATCGCACAACATATTTAAGTAGCAAGTGATATTAGTCTAACGTTTCAGCATTGCAATCTCACTCCTATCTATCTATCTATCTATCTATCTATCTATCTATCTATCTATCTATCTATCTATCTATCTATCTATCTATCTATCTATCTATCTATCTATCTATCTATCTATCTATCTATTTTCTATCTATCTGTCTGTCTGTCTGTCTCTCTGTCTGTTAGTCTGTCAGTTTGTATGTCTATCTATTTATCTAATAGATCCATCTGTCTGTCTGTGAGTCTATTAGTCTGTTTATTTGTCTGTCTCTCTGTCAATGTAATGTCTCTGTTTTCTTTCTCTCAGTACATGTCTGTTTTAAAACAACATTTAAAATGGTGAGCATACATCACAGTTCCTGATCTTGTACACATAACAAAGTCTGAGAAACGAGTCCACACTTTAGAAGCTGGTTTAAAAAGTGGTACGCGGGGCTAAGGGGAGTTATAAGTTGTTATTAGGGATCATATTGTGAATGGATTCATTACAATAATGTTATGTATTTCAGGATATAATAGACAGGTTTGGCTACACGTTTTACGTGAACGTGAACGCGTAACGTCATGAATTTCTGCGATGATGTCATCGACTTGTACGTACATTCTTCACGTACACGGAGCCGGCGTCGCGTATTTACGTGGAGACAGCTGTTTTCACGTAATTTGTAAACGTGTAAATTTATTCTCATCTTTAGGTATCAAAACATGATATAAACTGTGAATCATTCATGCACATTGTAAGTTGGATATATGATAGTGACATCCTCAAAGATATTTATGTATTTTCGTTATTTTTATGTGAAATTTCTTCGTCGATTCGCGGCATACCGGATAACCATTGAGCTATCCCTGTGATGCGGAAACAGACTACGCGGACCCAAGCCGAGCCGAATCATTTCTTGCGCGTGCCACACGAACGGGTGACGTGTCGCGCAGCCAACGGATTTTTGGACATGAACGTGTACGCCAACGCCAACGTGAATTCTACGTGTTCACGTTCACGTAAAACGTGTAGCCAAAACCTGTCTATTGTCCTTGTGGCCCTGCATCACCAGAAACACATCGCTATACCCCTCGTGTCTACGGCCTAGGGGAATAGCGATGTGTTTCTGGTAACGCACGGCCGTTTGGGTAATAAACGGGTGCTAAAGCCCCCATGTTCCGGTAATAGGTGTTTATTATAATGGATATGCGTGAAGACGTAGAATACAATACGGGTGGCTTTATAAAAAGGGAATTCTGGGTTGTTGCTTTTGTTTTGCTTTGTTTTGTTTCTTGGGGTTTGTTTTTCATGTACAGCCTAAAGGTTTGCAGTTGTGCTACCATTGACTACAGCCAGGCATCGGTTCGGCATAGGCTCCATGTGAGAAAACGGAGCTAAAAGATAATAAACACCATGCAATGTAGCAGGGTGCTTCTTAGTTGGGGTCTAGCCAACCAGATTTGTAAGCCCGCCTCTCCCTACAACGGCGATGCCTCAGCCAGGGTCCTGCGAGAGACCGTTTGCTTGTCATTTACATGTCGCATGTCGCTTTCAAATTGCTGCTATACATGCTGCACTTTAAGTTTACGTATATACAGTGAACAAAACACGACAACAAATTTGTCTGATGGCATTTGCAACTGTCGGTTAAAAACAGTGGAACTTGATGCGTGTATAACAGTGCACTGAACAGAAGTGTTCCCATTGTCCATGCGTATAATACAGCTCACGCTCGAATCCAATCTGTTCCTGTAGACGCTCGCTGTCAATTACTCTGCTTCCACAGCCTGAAGAGAATTACCTCTACTGATCTTCCATGTGGCGTACGCATAAATATTAATTGTCGACTTTTATAAAACCCCACAAGCCTGTTCAAAGCGTGGCCATGGAGGTAAAAAAACACTCAAACGGGCAACGTACAATAAAAGGGTGAGCTGTAACTTTTAATCATGTTTATTGAATTCATATATTTTTTATTTTTATGTCTACTACAATTTTGTCTTCACTAGCATGTTGAGATACACAGTGTGGAGCTGGCCAACTAAGCCTGTATAGGACCTCACTATTATTGTTGATAAGGAAATCCAGTCCACGCAAGAATTCAAACTTAAACACTTATACTGCATTTTACATTGTATTGAATCTGTGATGGCAAATTATACAGTAGGTGTTTAAGCTTGCTTTGTGTAGTCAAGAAAATGTAGTCGGCACAAAAATAATTAGCTTTTCACATCAAGAAAACATTTCTTCACAACAGTGCTGTTCTCGCTGCTAGTATTTTAATCAATTTACCACTATTTCTAAAACATGTCTTTTTCCATAGCAATTTCATACTATCGATGGCAGTTGTATTTAACATATAGCAGCCCAGAGAGCTAATGAGAGTGTTATGTAGGTCATTTTCCCCCACACCCATCATGACCTGAGTTCAATTAGTCTAGAACATTCTCAAGGTCACTGCCCTTAATGACCTCACAACCTTGAATTCAATTAGTCATGTTTGGAATGTTCTGGAAAGTTAATTAGTTGTGTAGAGAGATAATTTTAGAAAAGTAATTAGCATGTCAATAAAAGTTCTAGATTGTTCTTATATGCCCTTATGTAAGCACATGGGTATAAAAGGGACGTGCACAGCTTCCAGTCAGACTTTTGGGATCGTGTCTCTTGTGTGTTACTAAACTCCTCCTGTAGTCATTCTCAAGACTTTTCAAGACCTTCACAGCCAACGCTGGATTTATACTGTGGACTTTGTGCAACTTCAAGCCTGCAAGCCAAAGGACTATTCATCCGACTGACTGTTACAACTCTGAGACTGGAGCTTTGCCGTCCCAGCTGAGATAAGTAGTCTGTACACTTTTAAAGCTTGTACTCTATCCCTGACTTAGCAATTAGTTATATTTTCGTAATAAATTTTGTTTAAACGTTAACTGCCGAGTTCACCCTTTTGTTCGTTTTCTCTGCACGTAACAAAATTGGGGGCTTGTCCGGGATACAAATATTTTGAGCTGTTTGACGACATTTTGCCTGCCTTTTCAAAACTACTGTATACTGTGAACTCAGCGACATTCATTCATGGCGGAATTCAAGCCAGACGAATTTATATATGACCTTGATCAGGACACATTTAATTCCCTCAGAAAAGACAACCTCATAGCACTGGCAAATTTCCTTAAAGTAGATGTCAAAAGATCTATGCGCAAGCGAGAAATACAGTTCAAGATTGCAAAACATTTAGTTAATTCTGGCCATTTTGAGGAGTCTACCCTGAAAGATTATGAGCCCGAGTCTACCTCTGAACTCAGAAAATTAGAATTAGAAATGCAGACAAATTTGGAGATCAAGAAACTAGAATTACAAATGGAAAAAGAGAGACAGGCATTAGAAAAAGAAAAAATTCAAATGCAGTTAGAAATGGAAGAAAGACAGAGAGAAAAAGAATTGCGATTAGAAGAACAGCAATTACAGGTAGAAATAAAACATTTAGAGCTTGGACAGTCAGGAAAATTCTTCCCTTCAGACAAATTTGACATCACTAAGCATTTCAGGTTAGTTCCCCCTTTCCAAGAAAAGGATGTTGATAAATATTTCCTTCATTTTGAGAAAATTGCTCAGTGTCTGAATTGGCCTAAGGAGTCCTGGTCTATGCTTATGCAGAGTGCTTTGGTGGGTAAAGCCAGAGAAATTTACATTCAGTTGTCAGTAGAGCAGGCTTCAAATTATGATTCTGTGAAGGAATTAATTCTCAAGGGTTATGAGTTGGTGCCTGAAGCTTACCGTCAGAAATTTAGGGATTGTAGAAGGCGAGGGATCAAACTTATGTTGAATTTGCTCGAACAAAAGAACAACTGTTTGATCGTTGATGTTCTTCTGAAAAGGTCAGTCAGAATTATGACAAATTACGACAACTTGTTTTGATTGAGGAATTTAAGAGGTGCATTCGGAGTGACATCAAGACGTTTATCAATGAACAAAAGGCAGATACATTGGAGGTTGCTGCACGTTTGGCCGATGATTATTCATTGACCCACAAATCTTCCTTTCTCAGCAAACCATCCCAGTCCTTTTCATGCAGAAACAATGCAGGTAAATTTAACTCCTCCTTTTCATCCAAGAATTTTTCAAAGGAGGGTAGGAAATCAAATGACAATAGTTCACAGAGTTCAAGTAACACTCCCACATCATCAGATCCCAAGTCTCAATCTCCTTCTGACAAACAGTTCGGTACACTTTCTTGTAATTATTGTAAGAAAGACGGCCATTTAATGTCAGAGTGTTTCAAATTGAAAAGAAAACGTGAAGGTCAAAGTGGTCAAAGTGGATCTAAGCCCACCGGCTTTATTTCTTCATCAACTCAATTAGAGTCTAATAATGTGTGCAACACATTTTCTGAGGTTAAACCCCTCTCATCCCCAATTAATGAGGTCAAGGTCAATTCTTCTCAAGATAGCATTATGGGTATTTTCGAACCATTTATTCATGATGGTTTTATATCACTTTCTAGTGATTTTTCTTCCGCTACCCCTGTCAAAATTCTAAGAGATACCGGGGCTTCCCAGTCTCTTTTGTTGGCAGATACCCTGCCGTTTTCTGAAAAGTCATTTTCAGGTTCTAAAGTTCTTATTAAGGGGTAGATTGCAATGACTTTATTCCTGTTCCTCTCCATAATGTCTATTTGTCTTCGGACTTTGTTTCTGGACCTGTGACTTTAGGTATTAGGCCTTTTTTGCCTTTTGAAGGGATTCACCTTCTTCTTGGAAACGACCTTGCTGGGGACAAGGTCATTACTAATCCACTTGTGACTGATAATCCTAGTTTAGATCAGGATCCAGAGCCAATTGAACAAGAGACACCTGATTTATTTCCTTCATGTGCTATTACTCGAGCCATGTCAAAGAAAACTTCTGAGAATCAAAATACTCTCAAAAATAATGTCACAGATGTTGTTTGACACGGATCATTCCGTTATCCCTCGTGGATTTGAAACTTCAAGTAAAACTTCTGCTGACCAAAGTCAGACATTTTCTCGATCAAATCTCATTGCAGAAAAACACAAAGACCCAGATATTATGTGTTTGTTTGACAGGGTAGATGATGAAGGTAAAGCTTCAGATAGCTCTGTTTCCTATTATACAAAATCTGGTATTCTCATGCGTAAATGGAGACCTCCAGATGTTTTGGTTGATGACGATTGGGCTATAAAACATCAAATTGTGGTTCCAAAGCCCTATCGTGCTGAAATATTGCGCCTGGCCTATGAAACGCCCTGGGCTGGTCATTTGGGAGTAAGGAAAACTTATCATAAAATTCTCAGTCACTTATATTGGCCTAATCTCAGGCAGGATGTAACACACTTCTGTAAAACCTGTCACACATGTCAAATGGTAGGAAAGCCGAATCAGACCATTCCAAAGGCCCCTTTACAGCCAATTCCTGCATTTCAAGAACCATTTAGTAGGATTCTAATAGACTGTGTTGGGCCCCTACCAAAAACAAGATCAGGAAATGAGTACATGTTGACAATTATGTGTACATCAACTCGGTTCCCAGAAGCCATACCACTGAGAAACATAAAGACAAAGACACTATAGTGAGAGCTTTAGTCAAATTTTTCACTTTATTCGGCCTCCCAAATGTGTCCAGTCCGATCAAGGCTCCAACTTTATGTCTGGTATTTTTCAACAAGTTATGGATCAGCAAGGCATTGAACAGTATAGGTCATCCGCCTATCATCCAGAAAGTCAGGGTGCTCTTGAGCGATTTCATCAAACTTTGAAAAACATGATTGGACCTACTGTTTTGACACAGAGAAGCAGTGGGATGAAGGAATTCATTTTCTGCTCTTTGCTGTTAGAGAGTCAATTCAAGAGTCTCTTGGTTTTAGCCTATTTGAGCTTGTATTTGGACATACAGTCCGTGGCCCACTTAAGCTCGTTAAAGAGAAATTCCTATCAGACGACGATGATTGTCTGAATATTTTACAATATGTGTCAGATTTTCGTACAAAACTCTCTAAAGCATGTGAATTAGCCAGAGAAAATCTTGAGTCATCTCAGCAGTCAATGAAAACCAAATACGATAAAAACACCTCAAAACGGAAGTTTGAACCAGGTCAAAAAGTTCTTGTTCCACTTCCAATTCCTGGCAAACCACTCCATGCTCGTTACTTTGGGCCATATCTAATTGATAAAAAATTGAGTGATTTAAATTACGTCAAAATAACACCTGACAGGCGAAAACAAATACAGCTATGTCACATAAATATGCTAAAGCCATATTTGGATAGGGATAATCCTACTATAACTCAGCCTGTCGGTACAGTCAGTTCTGGCAATTATGAAGATAGTGATACTGATACTGACTTGAGTGAAAATACTCTAAACTCAAAGCTGGGCTCGGTCAAGCTTCAGAACTCAGAAATCCTGGAGAAGCTGGAGTCTACAAGTTTGGCACATCTCAAGCCAGAACAACAACAACAGCTGAAAGAACCAATCCATGAACATTTGTTCCAAGATATTCCGACGAGGACAAACATCACCTATCACAACGAAGATGTCTGCGACAGTAATCCAGTGGAAAAACATCCAGACGAACTGAATCCTGCAAAAGCGGAATATCTCCAGGAGGAAGCCAAGTATTTGTCGAACAATGACTTTATCGAACTCAATAAAAATAACCGGACTTTGCCATGCATACTTTATGCCAAATTCAGTGCCATTTCCAGTTTTCCAACAACAAATTGCAAGAAGATAGTCATGGGACAGCTCATCCTGTTTGCTATTTTTCACGCAAATTTAACAAATCCCAGAGAAACTACTCTACAATTGAAAAAGAGTGTTTATCTTTGATATTAGCTTTACAGCATTTTGAAGTTTATGTAACTTCTTCAAATCAGCCAATAGTGGTTTATATTGATCACAACCCTCTTGTTTTTCTGCAAAAATTTAAAGGCAAAAATCAGAGATTGCTAAGATGGAGTTTAATGTTACAGGAGTTTAATCTTGACATTAGACATATCAAAGGCAGAGACAATTTAATTGCAGACTGTCTCTCTCGTATTTAGAGCTTATTGTTGTTCACACTTTTAAGATTACATTTGTAAAAGAAAGATTTTTAGTCCCCACGGAGAACGTCCGGGGGGACTTATAGGTTTGGTCATGTCCGTGCGTCCGTCCGTGCGTCCGTGCGTCCGTGCGTCCGTCCGTCCGTCCGTGCGTCCGTCCGTTCACGCAGATATCTCAGAGACGCCTGGAGCGATTTCGTTCAAACTTGTTACAAGGATAGTACCATACCTCATACAGATGCACGTCGATTTGTTTCACAATGCGATCAAATTTGGCCGTGGTAGAGGACTTTTTAGTTTTCACCTCCATAGACTCCCATGTATAAGGCAGACCATAGACTCCCATGTATAAGGCAGACCATAGACTCCCATGTATAAGGCAGACCATAGACTCCCATGTATAAGGCAGACCATAGACTCCCATGTATAAGGCAGTCCATAGACTCCCATGTATAAGGCAGACCATAGACTCCCATGTATAAGGCAGTCCATAGACTCCCATGTATAAGGCAGTCCATAGACTCCCATGTATAAGGCAGTCCATAGACTCCCATGTATAAGGCCAAGAAAAATAAAAATTTAGTTTCTCATCGTATTCATATTGCAAAAAGGATGCAGTGACAGTTTTTAGTCCCCACAGATAAAGTCCAGGGGGCTCATAGATTGGGTCATGTCAGTCCGTGAGTCCATCCGTTCACGCAGATATCTCAGACACTTTGACAAAATATCATGTGACCTTGGTGACCTTTGACCTCAATATACATATTTGTCCATAACTCTGTAACCACAAGTGGTAAACCTTTCATATATGGTATGATGGGACACCCTATGACGCCACATATTGTACCTCATTAATTATGTGCATATCTAATTTTGAGCGAGCCAATAGAGCCAGAGGTCTGATTTTTGGTATGTAGGGATAACTTAGCAATACAATTTTTTTGACAAAATGTACGTGACCTTGGTGACCTTTAACCTCAAATATACATATTTGTCCATAACTCAGTAATCACTAATGCTACACCCTTCATATTTGGTATGATGGGACACCTTATGACGCCACATATTGTACCTCATTAATTATGTGCATATCTAATTTTGAGCGAGCCAATAGAGCCAGAGGTCTGATTTTGGTATGTAGGGATAACTTAGCAATACAATTTTTTTGACAAAATGTCAAGTGATCTCAATGACCTTTGACCTCAAATATAATATTTGTGCATAACTCAGTAACCACAAGTGCTACACTCTTCATATTTGGTATGATGGACACCTTATGACGCCACATATTGTACCTCATTAATTATGCACATATCTAATTTGAGTGAGCGAATAGAGCTAGAGGTCTGATTTTTGATATATAGGGATAACTTAGGAATACAATTTTTTTGACAAAATGTCACGTGACCTCGGTGACCTTTGACCCCTAATATACACATTTGTCCATAACTCAGGAACCACAAGTGCTACGACCTTCATATTTGGTATGATGGGACACCTTATGACGCCACATATTGTACCTCATTAATTATGCACATATCTAATTTTGAGCGAGCGAATAGAGCTAGAGGTCTGATTTTTGGTATATAGGGATAACTTAGCAATACAATTTTTTTGACAAAATGTCACGTGACCTTGGTGACCCTTGACCTCAAATATACATATTTGTCCATAACTCAGTAACCACAAGTGCTACACCCTTCATATATGGTATGATGGGACACCTTATGACGCCACATATTGTTCCTCATTAATTATGTGCATAACTAATTTTGAGCGAGCCAATAGAGCTAGAGGTCTGATTTTGGTATGTAGGGATAACTTAGCAATACAATTTTTTTGACAAAATGTCACGTGACCTCGGTGACCTTTGACCCCAAATATACACATTTGTCCATAACTCAGGAACCAAAAGTGCTACACCCTTCATATTTGGTATGATGGGACACCTTATGACGCCACATATTGTACCTCATTCATTATGTGCATATCTAATTTTGAACAAGCCAATAGAGGTAAATGTATGATTTTTAGTATATAGGGATAGACTATAGGATAGAAATTTTTTGACAAATGTCACGTGACCTCGATAACCTTTTACCTAAAATACACGATTATGTCAATAAATAAGTAACCACAAGTGCTATGTCCTTTATATTTAGTAGGATGGGAGACCTTATGACAACACATGCTTTACCTCGTTAATTATGCCCATATATAATTGTGGGCAAGCCAATAGAGCTAGAGGTCTGAATTTTGGCATATATGGATTAATTAGCAATACAATGTTTTTTTTTCAAAATGTCACGTGACCTTGATGATCTTTGACCTTGAATATGCATATATATGCATAACTCAGTAATCACAAGTTCTTTACGCTTCAATTTTGATAGGATAATAGACCTTAAGATGTCACATCTTGTACCTCATTTATTATGCACATATGTATTTCTTGGCTGGCCAATACAGCTAGAGGTTTGATCTTTTTTCCCGATTTAGAACCATAACTTAGACATGCCTCTTGTTTCAAATTGGGAACAATGACATAGACCTATGTGTCCATAGATCTCAACATATACACTTTAGTGATACTTCTTAATAACCTCATTTCCCTGCCCCCTCAAGACTAATACTCCTATTACAAGTGGGGACTATGTCATTGTCAATGACTTGTTCTTTGAAAAATCTTCTTTTTTTGAAGAGGGGGTGTGTTATGTAGGTCATTTTCCCCACACTCATCATGACCTGAGTTCAATTAGTCTAGAACATTCTCAAGGTCACTGCCCGTAATGACCTCACAACCTTGAATTCAGTTAGTCATGTTTGGAATGTTCTGGAAAGTTAATTAGTGTAAGAGAGATAATTTTAGAAAAGTAATTAGCATGTCAATAAAAGTTCTAGATTGTTCTTATATGCCTCTATGTAAGCACATGGGTATAAAAGGGACGTGCACAGCTTCCAGTCAGACTTTTGGGATCGTGTCTCTTGTGTGTTACTAGGGGAGCATTCAGTTTTTACGGCCTGGGGGGCCGGCAAAATCTTGTCGCCGGTGTTCAAAAAAATATAGACCCCCCCTGCATTTTTTGTGAAAAAAGATGACCCCCCCCCTTTGTCAGACGAAAAAAATTGATGAAACCCCCCCCCCCCCTGAAAATAACCAAAACCCATATGTCAAATTTACCCGCATGGTTTGGATTTGAACTCCGGTACGCGGCGCACTTTATTCGATGCCAGTGCACAAACTTCTCAGCCACATCCATTGAAACGTCTGTTAATTAGGACGACTGTAAGGCAATTTTTAACTTCATTTCCATAGACAACTCATGTCCATGGACATTGTATAAAGTAAACTTTATTGGAGTGGTTTGCCAAGGCAGCCCTCCGGTCAAGAGGGTCATGGGCCATTACATAAAGTCAACTTTATTCTAGTGGGCCACCAAAGGTGGCATGCCGGTAAAGAGGATCCATTACCATTATTCAGTGCGTGATCCCAGGGGTCCCTCAAAAATGTTTCTAATACAAGCCGCGGCTTTAATTGGGAATTTTACGGTAAGATTGCCGTGGGGTTATTACATGAAGTCAATTTATTGTAGTGGGCCGCGGCGGGCGGCCCGCCGGTAAAGAGGGTCAATCATGGCCATTGCATGAAGTAAACCTAATTGGAGTGGGCCACCAAAGGCGTCTGCCCGTTAAGAGGGTCATGGGTAATACATAAAGTATATTTATTGTAGTGGGCCGCCGAAGGCGGCCCGCCGGTAAAGAGGGTCGATCATGGCCATGGCATAAAGTGAACTTTATTGTTGGTATTATGTTTTTGAAAATGTGGTGACCCCCCTTTCCTACCAGTGAAAAAGCGATGAACCCCCCTTTGCGGATTCCAAAATTATGATGACCCCCCCCTGGATTTTGCCGCCCCCCCCGGCCGTAAAAACTGAACGGTACCTAAACTCCAGCAGTAGTCATTCTCAAGACTTTTCAAGACCTTCACCGCCAACGCTGGATTTATACTGTGGACTTTGTGCAGCTTCAAGCCTGCAAGCCAAAGGACTGTTCATTCATCCGACTGACTGTTACAACTCTGAGACTGGAGCTTTGCCGTCCCAGCTGAGATAAGTAGTCTGTACACTTTTAAAGCTTGTACTCTATCCCTGACTTAGCAATTAGTTATATTTTCGTAATAAATTTTGTTTATACGTTCACTGCTGAGTTCACCCTTTTGTTCGTTTTCTCTGCACGTAACAAGAGTTTCTTACTGAGTACTGTATTCAAATCGTTTTGCTATAAATATGAGATGATTGTAAATTACTGCAACAAGTCTCCAAAGCCGGATCATCTGCAATAATGGACACATAAGTCCTTATCGATGGGAAATCAATATTTACCTGCACATTACGTCTGCTCTTCATTTTTCATTCTTCTCTGTGTGCTGGTTTGTGTGTGTGTGTGAGAGAGAGAGAGAGAGAGAGAGAGAGAGAGAGAGAGAGAGAGAGAGAGAGAGAGAGAGAGAGTGAGAGAGAGAGAGAGAGAGAGAGAGAGAGAGAGAGAGAGAGAGAGAGAATTTTCCTTCAATGAATAAGAAGCAATTTGATATTTCTACTCGGCAAACTTACCGACGAACATCAACTCATATTCCTTAACTGTAAAATGGGCCTCTTAAGGTGGTCGGAACCGCGCTAGGGTCCTATGGGACCCATACCACCAGTATAAACACTGGAAGGTACATGGCCTAATGTTGAAAGATTTCCATGTTTGTCTACATGTAT
The DNA here is from genome assembly GCF_041260155.1 of Ptychodera flava. NCBI lineage: Eukaryota > Metazoa > Hemichordata > Enteropneusta > Ptychoderidae > Ptychodera > Ptychodera flava. The sequence continues at coordinate 12,787,819 of NC_091928.1, forward strand.
ATCGTAAAATGCACATGCTGCAGCTATATATTGACTTGATGCATGTAGATATCGTGCATGAAATTTAAATAAACACTTTGCACAGGCGCAGTTCCAACCGGACTCCTCCCTTTAAAATTTTAATCTTTCGAAAAACAAATAACCTTTCCAGTGGTGGTTTTTAAATGTGAATTATAAACTCTTTATTTCCAAAGATAAATGTACTATGTCATGTCTCAGATTTCGTCCTTTCATCAAACAACCATCATTTTACTTTCAATCAATCGATCGGATTGAACACTGCCGCGCAAACGTGTTAACTCAATGGAGAAAAAAAGACGGTTTGTTCATCTTTCATGGAAGCACAATCCCTCCAATCAGAATCATGTCGTCTGCAGAAGTGAAGATTTGCATCCTGGTATGGTTTCTGCTTTGGCGCTGGCAAGAAGTCTCACTTTTCTGATCAACGTAACGTACACCTTACGGAAGCGTATCACAATACGTGAATGATCATCTGATGTCTAAACAGGGAAGGACTTGCATTTGGTTTCATTTTGCGGTAATTTGTGACTCAGACGTAATCGTCATGATATTCGGACTCTCAAACTTTTACAATTCTTTTCTGATCTACCAACATTGAGTTAACACAGAGATGGCGGCCATCTTGAATTTCAAATGTCCGTATAAGTACAGTTTTACTAAAAATAAATAAATAAAGGAAGGCATTGAAAATTTGTACTTAATGGAACCAACACCTTTCATATCACGATTGTCTATGGTCCCACAAGGTGTTTTTTATGAAGCTTACGGTCCCGGTCGACAGTGTGTGATGACAGAAATGCTATACAACAAGTTTCCTATTGAGGGGTTTAAAGATCTAGATATATTTCCGATTTGTAAAGTAAAATTCACAGGTCATGATCCTGTTCCGTGTGAGTTTCAGATACCATTTAAACAGGAACTTTCCCTATAAAAGCCAGGACTATCGTAAATCTATGCAAATGTAAAAAAACCACGCTACTCATCACGGAACAAGATCATGACCTGTGAGTCTTGCTTTACAAATCGGAAATATTAATGTACACCTTGTCTGTCGCGAGTATTTTCTGAATGGTCGGATTTTTGTGACTCGATATGGCTGTACACAATATCATTCACTACCTAGATATTTAAACTCGTCAATAGGAAACTTGCTGTTTAGCATTTCTGTCACCATGCACTCCCAAGAAAGTTTCGTTTTGGTGATTACAAGTTTAGTTCGATTTTGGCAAGCCTATTAATGAAACGAGCAAAAGATGTAAATACCTTTGAAATTATTTATTTGTATACCGGAACGAGTTACGACGCTTTGCAGTGTACTCACTTCACGTTTTCCCTAAACCTTTCACAAATTCCTTTCTAAGATGATAAATTCAGCATATTTGACGTCTAAGGACATATATAATTCTTGCAAATAAACTGACTGTACGGTTACTACATCCACCTTTAATTCATAGATGTCGTAGAGCTGCTTGCTGTATGCTTTGAACTGTTCAAACTCGACCGAATATGGAATCGAACAGTAGCGCCAGTATTTTGACTCGATTTTGGCGGGCATAATAACTTTCGCGAAGGGATGATGAGGTTGTGATGCAAAAGACGGAAAACACTCATTTTACACACTCCAGCCTATGTTTTACACCTATACGGCAATACTAAACTTAAGATTCTCGTTCGTAAAATTTTGAAAACTTGTGTCGACATCCTAATGTGTCCATTGTTTGTAAAAGTGTACCATAACCGCTCCTTTGAAGTGGAATGGCCAAACAGCGCAATAATATCAGCAAGTGATACGGTTACGATCACTCTTTAGCTACCAACTTTTTTTGAGTCGCAGCGAGGAGCAAGCAAGGTCGATTTCAGTCGATTTCGTCGCTAATTTCGGAACGTCCTTATGAAAACAGTCATAACCAAAGCATGCATGTATGATAATGGGCGCAACTCGTCAAAATACGGACACATCACTCGAATACGGCGCGGTATCGCCCAAACTTCGTGTAATAAATATAAATTGACAGTTATGAAGTGTTGGTACCATGTGTAAAGGCCGAGTTACACGACGAGCAACGCGGTAGGCAACGCATCAAGCGACGCGACTGGAACAGTTACACGTGGCAACTCGTTTGGCAATTTGTAGCTAGTTTCCTTGGAAAAGATTACGGTGCGCACGCTTGAAGAGCGGACTGTGTTTCTTGGCGTCTCATTATCAAAACATTCTCTAGACCATGGCAAACCGCAATATGACTCGACCACAAAAATAGTAATATTTCAAATCGCCGAATTAAAAGAAAATCCTACTAAATAATTTACAGATCGGATTAACGAAGGATATTTTTCAATCGGATTAATGAAGGATATTTTCGAAAAATCTTAGAGATGTGTCGTGATAATCAACATATAAAAACTCCAACTAAATAATTGTACAGCTAGAACTATTTCGAATATTTTTATAGAGACATGATTGTTATGTCGAGATGGCTTCACGGGTATGCTTGATTGGTAACATAGGGTATAGGGACAGAATTAACAGAAGCAGGGTGGTACGATTGAAATATTAACTGGTTGCCTTGAAAATTGCAATTGTAACTCTCCTTAAAACTTGCATACGAAATTGTGAACTTCCTATAAATTCATGAACCTCCCGTCTTGATTTTAATGCCAGAACATATATAAAAGTGATCATTATTATTTTCTAAGAATTATTAATAATTCAATATTAACGGGAAAATGGTTTTCCCCCTCCCGGACCATAATTGACGAAAGAAAACTTTGTACAAAATAATGTACGATACGAAGCCGAGTACACTATGGAGTGGAAAGTTTACTTGAGTCCATTATGGTCCTGGAGGGCTTAAGCTGCTTATACTATTTCCGGTTAATAGTTTTAGCATTGCCAGGGAATTTAGAAAATATCTGAGGCCACAATACGAGACATTTGGATATTTTATCAGTAATTATGTGGGTAATAACATCACAAAATTCTCTGTATTGACAATGATGTGATTTAATTTTATCTACAGCAATAAGCTTAGATATTTTGAGGTTTGCCAAAAGTTCTTATGAACACGTAACCCGAAGTGACAATCGTGTGAATGATGGCATATTTTATACTGGGGAACTTGGAAATACTTTCCGAATAAAATTTGAATTAATAAATAATAAAAAATAGATCAAATTATTAAAATGTAAATTGTCAGCTCATGGTTAAGGTTAACGGGTACAAAATATTGTCGTAAAAGAGGTGATACGTTATGTTCATTATTCTAGCAAGTTCGCTTATTTTTTCCATATATAATAACATTTTTATCCACCAATTACAGTTCAATACGGAGTTTAAAAAGAAAGGTTACAATAAGAGGCAATTGCAACCAAATATTTGCTTACCAAATAAATGGAAAGACGGTTCCAGAAATTGTCAATTCTTTGACAATTCAGAAAAAATGCCCATACGTCTCAAAAACCTTACGAAGAGAATCGCTGATTTTCCAATTGAAAAGCTTCAAACCATTTGGAAGAATATTGTGAACAATCTTGAAATTGAATTCAGCTACCTTCCTATCAGTTGAAAGAGAGATTGTTTGATTTACCCGAATAGACTTCCACTGAAGCGGAGTGTAAGTCTTAAAATGGCATTTAACATGTCTTCACAATAGGGACGTATGGAACGTTTGGCAACAAAATGTCATAAAAAGCTTGGATGTTAAAGTATTCAGTCCTTGTCAAAGAGAAACATTTTCCGTTTACATACACAAAATCATATTGTCTACGCATCTGATCAAAACGGGTGTCTTTCAGAATACGTTTCCATTGTTTTAGAATGAGATTTAAAAGCTTTTTGCATTGCGCAATAAAATTAGTCGTGGTATTCAGTTTTTCTAACAACACTATAGGCGAAAGAAAGTCGCCATAGTCATCGACGATGTCATTAATGTTGATGATATTCGAACTCATCTAGTGTGGATAAAAATAGTTTTACCATTGTTCGAGATGTTGATATTGCCCCAAATAATTTGATTGCGGATATCTAGATAACTGGGATTTGACTTATAAAAGCAACAGGAACCTGCCTTGTGATTTTTGGTATTGCGTCTAAGTATGGAAAGCTAGAAGAATTTCTGAAGTTGAAATGGAAAATTAGAAAATCAGCTCCATAAATGATTAGCCATCTCAATAGCAAAGCTTATCAGCGAGCGATCGTTGAATCGCACAGTCTGCGAATTCATGAAGCACAGAATGCATCATGGAGGGCAAAGATGTCGGGCAAAGATGTCTTGTGCCTGCCACGTACGTAAGTTCCAATCAATGTGAGTTTTTTTATTCTGTCAGGCCTATTATTCCATAAAAACTTGAAAATTGTTTGATTGATCGGCTTCAAAAATTCATCTGAAGCACCAAGAATTAACAATACGTAAAACAGTTTTAGAAGAGCTACTGATTTGATGATAGTGATTTTACCATACAGACTTAGCTTATGCTTTGACCAAAGTTTCAAAACGGTCTTAATCCTTTCGATTTTTTTTTCTCCCAGTTAAGTGAAGGTCTCATACGGTCGTAACCAAAGTAAATCCCTAATAATTTTTTTTTAATGATAATTCCCATTTCAAACGAGCCGAGGTGTCGCGTCTATTTTTCCACAAACCGAGCCACAGTGCTTCAGATTTACTAACATTCAGTTGAAGGACAGACACTTGTCCAAAAATCTGAACCGTGTGAAATTCTGTGAAATTGGGAAAACGTTTCGCAATTTTGTTTATGGTTAACGCCATTGCTACCGCCTCCACTTATCTGCCTTGAAATAGGCAATTTTTGTTCTCTTTAGTAGTTATCCCTCATGGTGAGAATGACCTTGTGTAGGCGCAAGCACAATGACACTTGATACATTCGTCGTTTCGCAAAACATCTCGCAAATTGTCCGTTTTGGTGTACAATATACTGGAGCCCAGCATGTCTATATGTGCTCGTCGGTAAATTAGAGATGAAATAATTTCGATTAATTGAATCGGGTTTAAGAAAATATATTGACATTTTTCTTTGATGTATAGACCTTAGAGGAAAATACTTATATCACGATGACGTGGCGACGCTCGAGCATATTAGTCAGAAAGTTTTACTTCCACATTGTCATTCGTCGGGCTAATTGTATTCTCTGTATCGTCCCGACCTGATCGATGCCTTCGATACGTTTAAATATCAGTCCATATATATAGGACAACAGAGAATATTGATGGCTCCTTAGAAGAAATTCTTATTTAGCAGTTGATCTAATATTGAAGCGGTTATTCTCTAGTTTACCGAAGATTGAAGTAGAATTGATAGAGAGGGTCGATATTTTTTGGATTTTGTCTATAGATTGATTGATTTATTGACATATTGATTGGTTGATTTTTTACAGTTTATAGTATATTTCCTGTTCGAGTTTAGTAAATTTATATGTACTAACAAGTTACAATCGATGAGAGCAAACAGGATCACTGTTCTGCGCATGAGTAGAGGTTAAAGGTTTCTTCAGGCGACGCGACGCAGTGTGTACACGGGGCAACTCGTCCAAGCGACGGGCGACGCGTCGCCTGAAAAACCGACATGTCGGTTTTCCGGGTGACGCGACGATATCATACAAACGAAGCAACACGGCGGGCAACTCGCGTTGACTGTCGTGCTGCTCGTCGCGTTGCTCAGCGAGTTGCCTGGTGTAACTCGGCCTTAAAAGAAATATTGGTTTAATGTCATGAATATTAATGTAATATCATTAATATTAAAAGTATTTAAATGTCACAAATATTGATGTAGACGTCATATTATTACTTGGTAAAAGTTACATGGTTCCACTACCGTTAAATGAGCAGGTTGCTTTGCGCGACCCATACCACCTGGTCTCTCAAATCGACGACAGCTACATACAGGACCCACTACCATCTTCCACTATCTATAGAATATGACGAAAGGAAGAACGGGGTTCTTGCTGATATTTGCAATCGGATTCCTCTGTACGTATGTCCTTTATCTGATGTTGTTAAGCCAGACGAGCCAGCACCTTCCAGCCACACACCGGACATGGCTGAGAAAAGTCCCGTCAGCGCTTACGAGATGGATACCTGTGCGCCACGTTATCCAGTGGGATCAGATTGACATCCGAGGTGAATACGACGAACATCTTGACTGGTCCATCGTAGTCCTAACCATGAACCGGCCGGCAAGTCTACAAAGATTGCTGAATTCCCTGCAAGAAGCTGAATATGATGGTGACACCGTACAGTTAGTGATCTGGGTTGACTATCGCGACGGAGAGGCTCATGACGACACTCTTCGCATCGCGAACACCTTCCATTTTCGACATGGGCCGAAGCTAATTTATGAGAGAAATGAAAATGCTGGCCTGGCAAGAGCATGGTTCGACGCGTGGATACCAAGAAGGGACAGTGAATATGGAATGGTTATCGAGGACGATGGTGAAGTTTCGCCTTATTACTACAGATGGTTAAAACAAGCCTGGGCTGCATACAAAACTTATCCTGGAATAGGTGGCATTTCGCTTAACCGGCAAGTAGTGAGGGCCACCTCCAAAGAGGGCCAAAGTAAGCCAATCATAAATGACTACAAACCCTTCCTTTACAGGCTGGTAGGAACCCCCGCGTTCTCGCCTCATCCTGTGCATTGGAAACCGTTTGTAGAGTGGGTGAGGGAATCGTTTTACAAGATGGAACCGCTAGTTGATGGCTTGAGAACGACTCACTGGTGGCTGACGATCAACAAAAATGAGAATGTCTGGACGCAATGGTTTATCTACTACTGCTATCACCACGACCTATCCGTCCTCTACATAGCATTGCCGAACAGACAGTCGCTGGTAGTTAACTACGTCGAACACGGCGAGCATCATCCGAGTAAAAAAGCAGGAGGGAATAACTCTATCGCGGCTAATGAATGGAATGAATACCTTCAGAACTTTCCCAAAAAGTTGGTACATTACGATTGGGACACTTCGCCAATGGTTTGTCCTGAAGGTTCTGATTGCAAATACTGGGAAAACCCGACCTTCGTAACACAGTAATATAACAATGTCGCTTGCATCGGTGTCAGGTGGATATATGATATCATCTCTGTTGAAGCTTGGATCTTTGAACTAACGCTAGTTATGTAAATTACCAATCTCTTTTCGGTTCGAATATTCTACCAGTATCTTTGGAAAAAACCGGTCGCGACGTACAACATGCGACCTGTGACTTTAAAAAATGAGCGACCTGCGACCTGCGACTCTTATATTAGCTAGATGCGAGTTGTAAAATGGAATCAAAACTCGTGATCGATCTCCGTTTCGAGCACGTACAACCTGTCTAGATACACGATGTGCTAAACTGTGCTCTAACACTACTGCAACGCTCACTTTTCTCTCTCAATGCGAGGGGACCTCACATGAATGTTCATTGGAAAGAACGAGATTTGCCATGGCGGCTGATACGGACGGTCTCCTCGCATGCAGAGAGAAAAGCGGGAAGTTCAAAAGCGTACTTTAGCACATGGTGTATCTAGACAAGTTGAGCGTGGTCGAAAACGAAGATTGATCACGATTTGAGACTAACAATCAGCTGTTTTCGGCGGAGAAACTATGCGCTCCCAATCGGAGGCGAAAGCAGCGCGGTTTTGCTTATGGCAGTCAGCAGGGCTGTGGTGGTGGGCCTATAGCCGGTAACACACAGCCCTGCCACGCAGAGCTAAAAGTATTGAAGTCAGGAAACCTAATATAAAAATCGATTCGACGCGGTTTAAATTCTAGATGCATGAACGAGGGTACTACGACCCAAGGTCACGGAAAAACATGGCAGAGGCGGGTTGCATGCAGGCCGCATGTCGTGACCGGGCTTCCATAATTATCAGAGGCAAAAGTTAAAAAAGCGTACGTTCAACTTCATTCAGGTTTGAACATTGACGTGCAGAAGTATTTCCTTCTTATTTTAAATGCACGTAGCCATATTTTCATAGATAAATCAGATTTGACGCTCCTTGTTGTCTATATAGCTCTTATTATTTTATAGTAGAGATAATACATACACACTGGACTTTGTTCATACATAATTCCTTCATGGATACAAATGTTTCTCGATGAACAGTTACCTTACGTTAGCGAAGGATTGCGCTGCTTGTTGAATTAATACCGTTATAGTTACGGTTGAATGTGCCTAGATTGCAAATATTATGACCCTTAATTTTTCACAGTACTTTCATAGTCTACCGCTTATAGGGTCTCATTTTGAAGCTTATGGAGTAAACAAAATTTCACTGGCATATTTTTATGAAATAGAAAATCTATTTTCCCTACAGAGCAATACAGGGATAGTGGCTATTTTAAATTTGAAGCGGGGAAATATAGAATGACTTTAATTTTGGTAACACAGTGTACCAAAATTTGCACGATGACCCGTATTTTCATTCTTGGTGTTGAAAGGAAAAATTGTTCAGGAAAGTCTTTCGATTTCGAGGTGCGTTCTATCTTAACACAATTGTCCGGGTTTATTTTCGATGCACATAGCACAATAGTACGGAATCGTATTCGTGCCATTTTTGTAGGAAAAATCTAAAAAATCTCGTAATTACGGGTTTTTAAAACTTGTAATTACGAGTTTTTGATTCTCACAATTACGATTTTTTGATTCTCGAAATTACGAGTTTTTGGTTCGAGTTTTGATCTATCATAACTATACGGGTGTTGATTGTTTCAATTGCGAGATTTAATCTTTAATTATTGCTATATATCATTGTAGATCTTTTAATTATTGTTATTTACTTTCTCATAATTATTCATTATCTTTCAACGGATAACAGGTGCTTGCATGAATCTTAAATTGATAAGGTGTATTAATCAAATGTATATAACTGAATAAAAATGATCTTTGGACTGGTACACGGCTACATTTGTACAGATATTCAAACATTTATCCAGCAGTTAAAACTTCATACCAAGCGTCGCGGCAGAGTTTGTTTATTTGGAAACACATTTTTTTATTGAAAAATACATCGGTATGCAATTACGCACATAAAAACACATTTAAATTTATCACAGTATTCTCCAACATGCTGTCAAGCCTCTGAGATAATCTTAATATTCACATTCAGCGTACTCTAGCAGTTTTTCTCATGAGGGTTAAAAGTTATGAGATTAGCATCTAATATCTCTTGAAATTCTTGAACTGTCTGTGTTTACGATTTCTATGTACTTCTTCGTCAGCGTTCTCCTGTATGAAAATCGTAGCTCACACAGATTTCCAACCTTCCCATTTTTTCCATATTGCTTACAAAGATAAACACTATAAAAGCGTATATTGAGGCAGATAATGAGTAGAATGTTCTCCAGTGAATATCGTTGCAATGTTTAATATCACTATACAATGCAACAAGACGATTGAATTGTGTATGATCTTATAATTGAGTACAGCCCCTTTCAACTTCCTCAGACAATATTAAAAATGGCAATACAAGCGGAAAGACTATAATTATTTTTTAAAGATTATTATTATAATTATTTATATCGTAGATATCATTAACTACTAATGAAGATGAAATCTCCAAGAGAAAATTAGATGGAATGACATGAATACGATTAACTTTTCACATGAGTCCCTAAATATTGACATTGATAGATCATCATTTTGTACACAATCTGACTTTTATAAAACAAAGTTGAGATTTAGAAATTTACGATAAGCTGAACAAACCTTTTGAATTACAAGTAATTACAATTACGAGAATAGAATAAAAAAACTCGTAATTACGAGATTTTAAAACTCAAAATTACGAGAACAAAAATTGTGTAATTACGTATTTTTTTAATTTTTTCTTAAAAAAATGGCACGAGTACGCTCCCGTACAATAGTACAAACCAGATATGAACTGAATATGCTCACGTGTTTCACGAAAGGTTCATTAATGCTTTATGGAACAATTGGATATCCATCAGATCAACATTTGCAGCACATTATATTAAAGTTAATGCTGTAATTTTGAGTAATGTCACTAATTACAAAGTTCATTAAATATGCAAATAAACCCTAAATTAACTTGACACTGTTCAATGATTCATAGCACAATTAAATATTTATCAAATCAATATCTGTAGCACATTTCACAAAATTTTGGTGCCGGAATTTTAGAGTTATATACCTAATTACAAAGTTTATTAAATATGCAAATGAACCCTTAATTAACTTTACACTACTAAATGCTTTACAACATAGTCAGATATCTGTCGGATCAGTATATGCAGCAGTTTTCATCACATTTGATGCAGTTATTTCGGAGTTATATGACTAATTATAAAACTTCATGAAATATGCAAATGAGCTAATTATTAACTTGACACTGCCCAATGCTTCAAAGTATAATTATATATATATCAGATGAATATTTGTTGCACGTATCATCAAGTTTGGTGCAGGAATTTGAGAGTTATCTCACTAATAACAAAAGTTCATTAAATATGCAAATGAAAAGATAATTGACATGACACTCACAGTATCATCATAATGTTCTGAGATTGTCATCTGTGAAAAGTTTATGAAATTTGGTGCAGTATTTCTTGATATATGTCTACACTGTCATTACCGTCTCCATAGGGAAACCATGTACGGAAAAAACGATATTGCATAACTTCATTAATATGCAAGCCACACTGACCAAAATCTAATCAGTTCTTGCAAATAGCATATACAACCTGTGCACTAAATCTGATATGAATCCGTTCAGGCGTTTTTGAGTTATCGTGTAAACAGACAGACAGACACACACACACACACACACACACTAACACACACAAACACACACACACACGGACAGACAGACTATGACATTAGCCCACGTGTTTACACACGTGAGCTAAAAACGGATAACAAGTGAGTTAAATTTTGCAAGCAATGGCTACCTGGGTGACTTTTTAAAAAATTATGTTTACTCGTCACAGCCGGAAACTCCAGTGTGATTAATTTAAAACCAGATATGAACTGAATATGCTCACGTGTTTTACAATAGGTTCATTAACAGTAGTACGTTTCACAGAACAATAAGATATATGTTATCACTATATGTAGCAGATTTTTTTTCAACTTCACACAGTACTCTCAGAGTTTAATCACTAATTACAAAACTTTATTTAATATGCAAATGAGCTGTTAATTAACTTGACACCACTCGATGCTTTATGGAACAATTGGATATCCATCAGATCAACATTTGCAGCACGTTTTATTATAGTTTAATGCTGTAATTTTTGAGTAATGTCACTAATTACAAAGTTCATTAAATATGCAAATAAACCCTAAATTAACTTGACACTGTTCAATGATTCATAGCACAATTAAATATTTATCAAATCAATATCTGTAGCACATTTCACAAAATTTTGGTGCCGGAATTTTAGAGTTATATACCTAATTACAAAGTTTATTAAATATGCAAATGAACCCTTAATTAACTTTACACTACTAAATGCTTTACAACATAGTTAGATATCTGTCGGATCAGTATGTGCAGCAGTTTTCATCACATTTGATGCAGTTATTTCGGAGTTATATGACTAATTATAAGACTTCATGAAATATGCAAATGAGCTAATTATTAGCTTGACACTACTCAATGCTTCTCAGTACAATTGGATATTTATCAGATCAACATCTGTAGCAAGTTTCATCAAATTTAATGCTGTAATTTTGGAGTATTATCACTAATTACAAAGTTATTAAATATGCAAATGAACCCTTAATTAACATCACACAACTAAATGCTCTACACCACAATTAGATATCTGTCGGATCAGTATCTGCAGCAGATTTCATCACGGTTTGTGCAGTTATTTTGGAGTTATATTACTATTAACAAAACTTCATAAAATATGCAAATGACCTGTTTGTTAACTTGACACTGCCAAATGCTTCTCAGAACAATTAGATATTTATCAAAATAATATCTGTACCCAATTTCACTGACTTGGGTGCCGTAATTTTAGAGTTATATACCTAATTACAAAGTTCATTAAATATGCAAATGAACCCTTAATTAATTTCACACTACTAAATGCTTTACACTACAGTTAGATATCAGTCGGATCAGTATCTGCAGCAGATTTCATCATATTTGGTGCAATTATATCGGATATGACTAATTACAAACCTTCATAAAATATGCAAATGAGCTATTTATTAACTTGCAACTGCCTTATGCTTCTAAGTATAATTAGATATATATCAGATCAATATTTGTTGCAAGTATCATCAAGTTTGGTGCAGGAATTTGAGTTATCTCACTAATAACAAAAGTTCATTAAATATGCAAATGAAAAGATAATTGACATGACACTCACAGTATCATCATAATGTTCTGAGATTGTCATCTGTGAAAAGTTTCATGAAATTTTGTGCAGTATTTCTTGATATATGTCTACACTGTCATTACCGTCTCCATAGGGACACCGTTGTACGGAAAAAAACGATATTGCATAACTTCATTAATATGCAAGCCACACTGACCAAAATCTAATCAGTTCTTGCAAGTAACTGAATCTGTTCAGGCGATTTTGAGTTATCGTGTAAACAGACAGACAGACAGACAGACACACACGCACACACACACTAACACACACACACGGACAGACAGACAGACAGACATCGCTGACACGTGAGCTAACGAGGGCCATTGTGTCAATAATCCGCCTGATTGATACCCCAGCAGTATAAAAAAATATCAGATACGAATTATACGACTTTTAAAATTATACGACTAGCTTTGTGATTTATCTGGCTTTTTGGCGTAAATGCAAATCACATACAGTCTCTCTACAAAGCGGGGTCTAAAAAACTTGCCAGGCGTTTGAACAACACGCACAGATATATCGGTGATCTGATTAATCTAGACAATCCAGACATATCAAATTTCTTACATCATATTTACCCTGATGAGTTGGATATCAAAGAAACAACAGAGGGTAGGAACTCTGCTTCATATCTTGATCTGTTCCTACAAGTGGGTACTAATTGGCTACACACTTTGCTGTATGACAAAAGGGATGATTTCGATTTTGAAATCATAAATTATCCCCACTTATCAAGTGATATTCCATCTGCACCTGCATATGGTGTGTACGTGTCTCAACTTCTCAGGTATTGTAGGGCTTGTGATTCCTACGTTGATTTTCAACTGAGACACAGCTCATTGGCATCAAAATTACTGAGACAAGGATACACAACAAAAAGACTCATTAGGACTTTCAAAAAGTTCTACGGTCGATATGACGACATTGTGACCAAATATGACACCTCGGTCACTCAAATGATTAACGACAGCATTCCCGGCTTTGACTTATTACAGTGATTCATATCCTGTATCTTTTCATACAATATTTAGACAATTTTGGGACCAATCCTGACGGGTGTAGCATGCTAGCAGGGTACGCTTACCCATTCCGGACACCTGGTACCACCACTAATTATCAGTGGTTCAGGATGGTCCTACTTAAATTTGTAAATCACAATTATCCAATGGACCTGGTAATATATTACCTTGAATGGAAATGATTATTGGACCAGTTTAATGTCATATACATATGGTACACGAATTTCCTCGCATAAAGGAGTCTGCATTTACGAAGTAATCGGAGGCTTAACCAGCGATTTTGGTTATATCAGTCAGCAGGACTCTGATGGAAGGTCTATAGCCGCTAACAAATCCCTGCCACGCAGAGCCAAAATGTATATTTATATCGGCTCGACACGGTATTTATACTAGATGTGAAAACGAGGGTACTACTATCTAAGGTGACGACAAGACATGACCGAGGGGGTTGCACGCAGGTCGTATGTCGCATGTCGTGACCGGTCTTCCATAAGTATCAGAGGCAAAAATATAAAAAGTGTACGTTCAACTTTATTCAGGTGTGAACATAAGGCACGTGAATTTTTTTGGTCATTTTAAATGCACGTGTCATAAATATCAAAACCGTATTTTCACAGTTATTCTAGATATGACGCTACTTATTGTCTACATAGCTCTTAGTATTGAATAGTAGAGATAACATATACACACCGGACTTTGTTCATACATAATTCTTTCATGGATGCAAATGTTTCCCGTCATAAGTCTTCTTTTTCAGATGTTCTCTTGACCAAACAACGTCGATGAACAGTTGCGTTTAGAGATTGGTGCCTTACGTTAGCGAAGGATTGCGCTGCCTGTTGAATTTATACCGTACTGGTCACGTTTGAATTCGAATGTGCCTCGTTTACAAGTATTCGGGCTCTTAAGCCTTTACAGTACTTTCATAGTCTACAGCCTATAGGGTCTCATTTTAAAACTCATGGAGTAGACAGGATTAAATTGGCACATTTTTGTGATATCGAAAATCTATTTTCCCGACAGAGCAATACAGGGATAGTGGCTATTTTGAATTTGAAGCGGGAAAATATAGGATGACTTTTAAAGTTGGTAACACAGTAACCAAAGTTTGGACGAAGACCCCGAATTTCATTCTTGGTGTTGAAAGGAAAAATTGTTCAGTAAAGTTTGAGCATTAAGATAATTCTTTCGATTTTGAAGTGCGTTCTACCTAAACACAATCGTCCTGGTTTATTTTCGATGCACATAGCACAATAGATACCAAAAACGGATAAAGTTTGCAAGCATTTCGCTACCTGGGTGATTTTTTTGAATGATTATGTTTGCTTATCACAGCCGGAAAATCTAGTGCGATTAATTTGAAACGAGGGTCACCTGATGTCCATAATCCGTCTCATTAATACCCGGGCAGTTACCACAAATAATATACACGAATTATGCAACTGGTTAGCCCACGTGTGTAAACACGTGGGCTAATGTCATAGCGATGTCTGTCTGTCTGTCCGTGTGTGTGTGTATGTAAGTGTGTGTGTGTATATGTGTCTGTGTGTCTTTCTGTCTGTTTACACGATAACTCAAAAATGCCTGAACGAATTCAAGTCAACTTTGGTAGACAGGTATCATATGCTACTTGCAAGAACTGATTAGATTTTGGTCAGTGTGGCTTGCATATTAATGAAGTTATGCAATATCGTTTTTTTCCGTACAATGGTGTCCCTATGGAGACGGTAATGACAGTGTAGATATATATCAAGAAATACTGCACAAAATTTCATGAAACTTTTCACAGATGACAGTGTCAGAACATTATTATGATACTGTGAGTGTCATGTCAATTATCTTCTCATTTGCATATTTAATGAACTTTTGTTATAAGTGAGATAACTCTGAAATTCCTGCACCAAACTTGATGATACTTGCAACAAATATTGATCTGATAAATATCTAATTATACTTTGAAGCATTGGGCAGTGTAAAGTTAATAAATAGCTCATCTGCATATTTTAATAAGTTTTGTAATTAGTCATATAACTCCGATATAACTCCACCAAATGTGATGAAATCTGCTGCAGATACCATGCCAGGAAATCCCAAGAGGATTTGACCGGTTGACCTCGCTGTTAATTTTATGCAGGAAATTACAATAACAATGCTTGGCCGAATGACGCAGTGCCTTGAGGGTGGGATCGCCAGTGGTATAGGGGAAGGAGTACCTTCCCGATGGTGATAAGTGGTGCAGATTACCGTAGCCTAGGTGACTGGCGTATACGCGTGCCAAAAGACACCTATGGTTGATTTCCTGTTGGCCAGTCGGATGGCAGAGTTGCAAATACCTAGACTGAACCATTTGGTTTTTTATGGGTGTCGGTGGTACTCTGACAATAAAAGTAAAGATGAACGTATATTGAGTTTATTGTCTTGTTTATGAGCGGCCAGTATTTCCAACAGCATAAATTATGTGCCTTTGCCCTTGAAGAAATAAATAATGTCGAATAAAACATCATGAATGTAACCACATTTCTTAAGCTCGACGTACACTTAAGTGCCCATAAGAACCATGAAATCGCCCGACTTTCGATTGAAGAGATGAGTTTTGCCAAACCGCGTATACAGAAAAAGTGGCAGATGACTTTATTTTTAGAATCACAGACAGTATAGCGAGATGTAAAAAATGTGAAAGAGGCTGCCCACCCAACTATCCTAAATGTTTTTGTGTCGAGTTTGTGTTTGGTTCGTTTCGAAAATGTGTTCCTACATTCTTATCCGATTGTTTGTGTTAAGGTGAAGTACTACGAATTACGTCAAAATAAGGTGTGGTGTCATTTTCTTGAAACTTTGCACAAATATTCTTCGAAGTTGTGCCAGTGCAAAAATAAAATAAAAAATGGGGGTCACCACGCTTGTTTCCATGGAAACGGACGTTAAAATGGCGTCGTTAGAAATAAATAAAAATGATATAATTCACTTAAACTAAAGAAAGCAATTATAAAACGCTTAGCAAATGAGTTAATTTAAATAAATACCAAGACTTAAGATCCATATCTATCGAATGTATAGTTTTCATGATGTTTGTAAAGAAATTTTAACATAAGTATCGATTACAAAATGACGATATCGAAATTATATCACTACATAATTTTCGAACTTTCTTCCTGTCGCTTTGAATGGTGTCATTTTGACCAAACTTGGCGAATAAAATCCTGACACAATACCATTTAGTTTACACTTTTAATAAAAGGGTGTCACCACGCTACTTTTTACAATATCTCCAGGTGAATGGGTAATATGCGCCATGTAAATGGGAGAGAAATGTTAATTTTGCGCTCATATTGAATAAAAACCAGCTTCCTAGGGGTCAAAATATGACAAGGTTAAAGGTCACATGTATTTCTAACAGACTGGGTCAAAAAATTAGGTAAAAGCGCAATTTCAACAATGACAGGTGATGTTAAATACATGCGCTACAAAATAACCCATTTGCGGCAGGCTGGAGTTAAATCTGCGTAGAAATGTTCTAAAGCGTGTGCGCGTCCGAATTCGTCGCCCTTTACCTTAATGAAATGTTTGTTTCGCTTTGAATATTTGTAGAGAAGTTTTGATTAGTGTGTACGGTAATGTATTTGTTTGTGTGGGGAAAGCTCATGGCGAGACGCAGCTGCCGGACCTATGTTGTTACAAAAGTTGATAGAGTCGCCCTTGACGCTTGCGTTTCGAAACCCGAGTGTGGTTTCTCATCAGTCGCAGTGTAGATTCTTCCTTAGTTTGTGTTTGTGAAAATTTATTTTAATGCATTTTAGTGGTCTTGCTTTCCGATTAGCGAGGCAATATTAATTTTGGTCACATTGTGAGTCCGTTTATTTGTTTGTTCTATTTTTCTTTACTTCGGTAAATTTTGTTTTGACTGGTGTGTCTTTAGATTTTTGCGGAGGTTTGTGAATTTTTAGGCAATAAGTACCACTGCGGGGTACGGATTTTATGTTTATTGGATCAAGATACTTACAAGTATCCTGGTTGATGTGCTTGTTCTCGTACATTTTGATTAATAGTTCGTTTACTTTGTTTACTGTTTGTTCTGGCTTGTTGTGTATAATACTGAGTGTTGCGTAATTGCCTTTCGCATTCGAGTACGTAATCGTTTGTGTCGACAATAACGAAAAACCGACCCTTGTCGAAGGGTTATTTTCCCGAAATTTGTCCATTGTTTGCAAGCTGGTTTATCGCGATTCTTTTGGCACGCGACATGTTTTGTTTCCTTGTTTGAAAGGGTATCTCTAGAAGTGCGAGTTTAGCAGCTTCAGATAGCTTTCAAGTTTTTGTTTTTTTGTTGTTCGTGGAGTCCAATTTGACTTTTCTTTGAATTGGTGTTGCGATTGTTTGTGTCTCACGATGTAGCGTAGCCACATTATACGACTTTATTTGTTGAAATCCTGAGGTGGTTTTATTCTGTTTGGTTTTGTTGGTGTCCGAATGAATTTTTGCCTAGTACTATTTTTGGGAGTTTCATAGTTTGAGCGATGATAGGTTGTTGTTGAATTTCATGTTGTTGTCGGCTTTTCTTTGGAAATAGCTGATTTATTTCCACGGCCATGTTTTCTGTTACGTTACGGTGATTGTTTATTTTGTATTTAATGTTGTGTTTCAGTTGTTTGTTATGTGTACGATTTTTGTTATTTCTTTTAAGTGTTTGTGTGTTCTATGTCATTTTATGGTTTTTCTCTTTGGAGTATTTGGTGGCCCTGAAAAGGGCCGCTTGGTATGGGTTTTTGTTAGCGCTTGGCGCGTTTGTTTTGGCGATGAGCCTAGCTTTTTTATGCTTCTTTTCGCCGATTCGATGTGCTTGGTGAGTAGGTGTTTGCCGCCTTCTTGTCACTGTGTGTGCGTACATGGACAGTCTGCATAGCCCTTGAATGTGGTCTCGATTTTGATCAAACTTACAATTTAGGAGTATATATCAAAACTGATAAATGATTTATGTGATTACTGTAGCTATAGATAGGCTACATTCAGGACGGGCAGTAATTAGTAGGCAAAACAGGTGGTTTTCACCGTGGGCAGAACTCGGTGCAATGATACTGAACATTAATAGTAAGCCTGTCACCTTGAAGGTAATGCTGTAGGTGAAACAAGGACTTCAAACTCACGATGGTACTAACAACACCACAAGTGAAACGTACACATAGAAATACACGCGTTCCTACGTTGTGCCCACCCGGGCCACGCGATTAAAATATGACTGATACTGCTGGATAGTGTTAATTGGGTCGGTAAACAGTCAATTAATAGTTTAATTGACTACCTGGGTGATTGGCAGGTCGTGTCCAAGGACGCATATGCAAAGCAGGCCAAAAGACAAAAGCCCCCAAAGATATTGACAGCTGGCCAGGGGTCACCATGAATACGTAATGACGCTTCACTACGCAGAAACTGCGTAGTCAAGCCCTTCTTAACCGGTCAAATCCTCTTGGCATTTTCCCTCATGACTGATCCGACTTATATCTAACTGTGGTGTAAAGCATTTAGTAGTGTAAAGTTAATTAAGGGTTCATTTGCATATTTAATGAACTTTGTAATTAGGTATATAACTCTAAAATTGCGGCACCGAAGTCAGTGAAGGTGGGTACACATATTGTTCTGATAAATATCTAATTGTACTGTGAAGCATTTGGCAGTGTCATCTTAACAAATAGGTCATTTGCATATTTTGTGAAGTTTTATAATTAGTGATTTAACTCCGAAATGACTGCATCAAATGTGATGGAAACTGCTGCAAATACTTATCCAACAGATATCTAACTGTGTTGTAAAGTATTTAGTAGTGTGAAGTTAATTAAGGGTTCATTTGCATATATAATAAACTTTGTAATTAGGTATGTAACTCTGAAATTACGGCACCAAATTTGGTGAAACGTGCTACAGATATTGATTTGATAAATATTTAATTGTGCTATGAAACATTGAACAGTGTCAAGTTAATTTAGGTCTCATTTGCATATTTAATGAACTTAGTAATTAGTGACATTGCTCTGAAATTACAGCATTAAATTAATTGAAACGTGCTACAAATGTTGATTTGATGGATATCTAATTGTCCCATAAAGCATTGAGCAGTGTCAGGTTAATTAACAGCTCATTTGCATATTAAATAAAGTTTTGTAATTAGTGATTAAACTCTGAGAGTACTGTGCGAAGTTGATAAAACCTGCTACATATAGTGATATAACAGATATCTAATTGTTCTGTGAAGCGTACTGCTATTAATGAACCTGGTGTAAAACACGTGAGCATATTCAGTTCATATCTGGTTTTAAATATAAATCACACACGTGTGGTACACGGATGGCCTCGCATTAAGGGGGTCCTCATTTACGTAATAACGCCCGCCGCAGCTGGTTTACAGGAGATTTTGGTGAAATGCGCGACATAGCGCACGAGCCGATATAGGCGAATGCTACATTGAGCGAATTGTACCAAATTGAGTATATATACCCGACTACGGCGAGAGTCATTGCTATCATATTATACTAACTTGTGTGTCTTTGTCGTCGTAGATGAGAGTTTTCGTCACTTGAAGCCCCTTATGCAAACCAGATGTGAACTGAATGTGCTCACGTACAACAGGTTCATGAATAGTTGTACGCTTCACAGAACAATCAGATATCAGTCAGATCATTATATGTAGCAGGTTTCCTCAACTTTCGCACAGTACTCTCGGAGTTAAATCACTTACCACAAAACTTCATTTAATATAGAAATGAGCTGTTTATTAACTTGGCACTAGGCTGCTCAATTCTTCATGGGACAATTAGATATCTAGCAGATCAACATTTGTAGCACGTTTCATCGAATTTACTGTATTTTCAGAGTATTAGCACTAAGTTCCTTAAATATGCAAGTGAGCTATTTATTGACTTGATAAAATGCTTTCAAGCGACAATTAGATATTTATTTGATCAATATCTGTCGCAGGTTTCATTATATTTGGTGTCATAATTTCAGAGTTATATCACTAATTACAAAGTTCAGTATACATAGAAATGAATCCTCAATTAACTTCACACTACTAAACGCTTCACAACACAGTCAGATATCTGTCGGATCAGTACCTGCAGCAGATTTCATCAAATTTGGTGCAGTTATTTTGGAGTTATTTGTTTAATTACAAAACTTCATTAAATATGCAAATCAGCCATTTATTAACTTCACACTGCCCAATGCTTCTAAGTACACTTACATATCTATCAGATCAATATCTGTAGCAGGTATCATCAAATTCGGTGTAGGAATTTGGAGTTATATCACTATTTACAAAAGTTCATTAAATATGCAAATGAGCAGATATTGGATATTTCACTGAGATTGTAATCTGCAAAAGGTTTTATGAAGTTCTGTGCAGTATTTTTTGGTATATGACGACACTGGTAGCAAACCATTATATGAAAAAATGATAGTTCATAACTTTATTAATATGCAAGCCACACCAACCAAAATATAATTATATTTTTGCAATTAGCATGCAGTACCTCCCAAATCTGACTAGAATCCGTTCAGCTGTTTTTGAGTAATCGTGTAAAAACAGACAGACAGTCAGACACACGCACGGACAGAGAGATATCGCTACGACATTAGCACATGTGTGTGAACACGTGAGTTAAAAACGGACGTCTGAAATATCGAACGTCGGAAATTCAGCGCCCGAGACCGAACATTTTCAAAAGTTTCGATTACGTTGACAACACACGCACACAGTATCGAACGATAACATACAAATTACGTTCATGACATTAAATTTTTGTCGTAGCGATGTCTGTCTCTCTGTGTGTCTGTCTGTCTGTCTGCGTATTCGTCTGTCTATTTGTCCGTCTGTCTGTGCGCCCGATATCTCAAAAACTGCTCATTAGATCAGAATCAAATCTGGTACATAGACAAAGTTTGCAAATGACAAAAACTATTTAGATTTTGGATTGTGTAGTTTGCCTACTTTTTGATCATTTGAGTAATTAATGATTTTCGAAAAAATGACATACATTGTGAACGTCTGCACACAAATTCATAAGATTTGCTACAAATGTTGATCACACTAAGATATATAAGCCGTGAAAGGTATAAAGCGGGGCCGTAAATGTCTGTCTCTCTTTGTGTCTGTCTTTCTGTCTGCGTATTCGTCTGTCTATTTGTTCGTCTGTCTGTGCGCCCGATATCTCAAAAACTGCTCATTAGATCAGAATCAAATCTGGTACATAGACAAAGTTTGCAAATGACAAAAACTATTTAGATTTTGGATTGTGTAGTTTGCTTACTTTTTGATCATTTGAATAATTAATGATTTTCGAAAAAATGACATACATTGTGAACGTCTGCACACAAATTCATAAGATTTGCTACAAATGATGATCACACTAAGATATATAAGCCGTGAAAGGTATAAAGCGGGGCCGTGAAAAATAATTACTTATTTGCATAATTAATGAATTTTCGTAATAAGGGATATCCATATATTACACACACACACACACACACACACACACACACACACACATATATATATATATATATATATATATATATATATATATATATATTGCTATGTACATCTAAGGTACTATGATATATAACATTATTGAAAGTCATTAAACATTTTCACTTCAGCCAATTCCTAAATTTGCATCTTTAGTGGATTTCCTAATTAGGGACATTTATCTGAGTTGACTCGACCAAAGTTGACGAAATTCGCTATGCGCTTTGAAAATACTATGATAAAACATTATTGAAAGTCATGAAACATTTTTTGCCTGTTTCTAATTTGCGTATTTAATGAACTTTCCCAATGAGGGATATATACCGGGATTTGCTTGATCAAAGTTTGCAAAACATGCTATGATACCAGGTTGAAACAATATTGATAGTCATATCAAATTTTCATTTAAGCTAATTTATAATTTGCATATGTTATGAGCTTTCACAGTTTGGCATATATCGCTTGAAAGACTTGACCCAAGGCAATTACACCTGCTATATAAAGTGGTGATGCAATGAAAGTAGTCAAAGTGATTTAGTATTTTTATTTCGGGCAATTACATTTTTTTATACTTAATGATCTTTATAATTAATCTGTGGTGAATATTGTTCATTATGTTGATCATGAGACTTACAATGAAGTTGAAAACATGTGAAAAAAGTTCACATTTGCACACAAGTGCAATACAATGAAACAAGAGAGCAATTTCAGTTCATATGTGGTATTCACAGGGAACGCGAACATTAATTTTTAAAAACTACTTGCTGAAGTAGGTAAGTCAAAGCAAAAGACAAAGTAAAAAGTTTTTCGAAAATTTACATTTGAACAATAGTTCTGGCTTTTTGGCATACTAAAAATAGGTTTATCTCACTTTTTGTACCGTACGGGTAAACCGTCGCGCAACATTCAGAGGTAATACAGTCAGGTCACAGGACTTGTGCTATTTTTGATGGATAATTTGGACGTTAACTGTTCCAGCAACCGTCATCAACTGTTGTGCAGAGTACATCTGTTGCCCGATTCAGCGAGAGATGGACGTTGACACTGCTCGTTGCCTCTGAGACTGATGTCAACTTTCGTCGCAGTCGCAGGTGCCGGGGTCATTGTTATTTTGAACTTCTTGATCTATACATATTGTCAGAACACCCTTGTAAATTAAGCCAAACTTTGGGAACGAATATATGACATACCGTTACTTTCAGGTAGTGTCAACTGTACTTATTTGTGTATCAACGAATACTAGCTCCATTCAAAAGAGCGATATTATAAAAGTACATTATGTGTTGCGTCTCGATTCCAACCGAATCAAGCATTGCGTTGTTGCCCTTGTGCAATGATTTGTATGCACTATACTCAAATATGCTGCTTCGGAGATTTCTTTCATTGTCGACCTCAACTTACATGTATTTTCACCAAGAGGTGAGTTTAGACCCATACTTTATCTGTGTATCGACATTTGGACTTTGGTCTTTGAAACAAAGCCGACAGTTTCGGATTAAATTTAGATAGGTACGTTTAAATGCATCGACTGGGCAATTTTCGAATATGCTGGTATAGGGGCCCGTTTTAGCACTGCTATCAGCGTGATCAGCGCAAAAACAATATATAAGCTGACGTCTTGCCAGGCTTAATGGAATGCTACATAGTACAGTAAAAAGGGACCTGGCCAGTGATCATCTCTCCTAATCTCATAGATGATTCGACATACCCGAGGTTACCCACAGGGTCCGAGGTTACCCACAGGGAACAGTAGCAAGTCCTCTTGGGTGGGGTAGGATTCTTTGTTGAATGGTTTATTTTATTTTATTTATTTCATATTATTTTATTTATTTTGATTGTGATATTTCAAATAAAGATTTCGATTCCAAACCGTCAGATTGCTCTCTTTACTAACTACCAAGTCATTTTCTCCTCTCCAACCTGTGTACGTGGCACGTCAAAGAAAACTGCTCTGCAAACATTGCCAACTGGCTAATCGGCTCTATATATTAGCGAATTAATCGTTTAATTCAACACTACAGCTGTCCCATACGTAGTAAAATAATTTTACTACTTGTAGGAAAGCTGTAGTGTTGACCGATCAATCCGTTGATACGGACAGCCGACTAGCCAGTTGGCAATGTTTGCAGAGCAATTTACGTTAACGTTGGTGTAAGCCTATGTACGAATGTTAGGGCGCTTTTTCCCATAGCTACGTAGGAATGTGAATCTAGGTTTATGATAATACACAATGTGCGCCGGCATATACGAGCATCAATCATGTGAGTCATACAAGCATCTAAACCTCTGAATATACAAAAATAGTGTCAAGGACACTGTCTCGCTACCATTGATAAGAAATTATGTAAGAATTCATAATTTTTACCAAAAATGGCACATACTGAACAACAGACGGTACATATCAGATCTAAAACTACCAATCGTGTAATTTCATAGTAGCTTGTAACTAAAACTTGAAAAACTTGCGTAAAAATCGACCTTACAGCCGATATAGCTCCACTGTGTTATGTAGAGAATAACAATTTGTAACGCGGTTTGATGAAGGTGGGAAATCTTTGATAGCTCATTCCAGTGGCCTGACAAAATGGCAACAATACCTAGCTGGAAAAACACATTTGAAGATCCAAATGATAATTTTAACATATCACATTAAGATCATCCCTAAGAACATGTCAATCAAAGATATCAGACGAGCAGTTTTTGAGAAGTAAAATTTTTCATCAAAAATGGCAAAAATTGCCCCCAAAGACAAAATTCAGATTTCGTCATTATTTCAAGACATCATATTAAGATAACCCCTGGAAACCTGTATACCAAATATCAAAGCTATCGGATGAGCAGTTTTTGAGGAGAAACACATTTTTGACCAAAAATAGCAGAAATTGCTCCAAAAATATAACATTGCAGATTGCATCATAATTTCAATACATCACATGTAGTTCATATGTAGGAACCTCTATACTTAATATCTAAGCTATCAGATGAGAAATTTTTGGAGAAACAAATTTGTTAAACAAAAATTGCAAAAATTGCTTATCATTATTTCATGATTATTTTAATACATCTTCTTTTGATCATCCCGATTAACCTGTATACCAAATATCAATACCGTAAGACAAGCGGTTTTGGTAAAATAAATTTTTGACCAAAAATGACAAAATTGCCCCCAAAATTTCATTTGCATATTTCTGCACAATTTGAACAAATCTGAAATACGTCATCCCTAGGACCTATTTATCAAATCTCAAAGCTATCTGACCTGCAGTTTTGACAAAAGAAGACAAAATTGCCTCAAAAATACTTGCATACTTAACCATAGTTTGAACAATCCTAAGCCAGATTAACCCTCAGGACTTGTATACGAAGTATTAAAGCTTTCGGACCAGTGGTTATGGAGAAGAAGATTTTTCAATAAAAATGTTTCTTTCTTACCTAATTTGCATATTTTTGACATAATCATTAAAATGAAAATAGTTTATTGTCCCCAATCCTTCCATCAACTTCACACAAAATATCAAAGTCACATGTGCTGCACTTTTCATGTTATCGCAGTGAACGGACAGACAGAAAGTTATAGAGACAGACACAGGAAGTGAGGAAGTAGGCAAATACCATATATATATATATATATATATATATATATAATATATATTATATATATATATATATATATATATATAAGAAACTGTAGGAATTCAGGTGATCCCAAGTGGAGCGTGAAATGGGGTGAAGATAGAAGAAACTTGGGTTGAAACACACTACCACACCTGGTTGTTAGGTTCCAAACGTATTTATTATACCTCAAACACAACGTTTCGCTCTAAATTTAGAGCGAAACGTTGTGTTTGAGGTATGATAAATACGTTATATATATACGTTATAAATACGTACATATGACATGTTAATCGATACTTAACATTCAACAAATTGGCACCAGCGCACTCTGTAGTCAATAGGGAGTATTATCTGGCATTTTGATTACGCACGCCTGTTACTTACAGCCTACAATTCGGTTATCAGAAACCAAAGGCATCACCATATCATTATTTATTGATATGAGTATGCGATTTTTACATTTTAGGAAATGTACGTACAGCACTCGCGTTCATCATTTGTTGCCGTGAAATATTGAGTTTCTCATCTCATGTGTCTGGTACGATGTTTGTCACACCAAAAGAGGATAAACATCGTGGATGCCAACTTTTTGTTACACAAGAAATAACATAAAAGTTCCACATTTGAAACCAACTGCCACGATGGCCTCCATACATGCATGGAGCTTCATGATACATGTAAATATTCAGTTTGAAGACAGGAAGTGGAACAATCAGTCAGACTTCGTTATCTAGACTTGGTTCAATTAAAATAAAATAAAGTAAAAATAAAACCATTTGCAAAAGTCTCTCTTTTGTCTCTTCTAAATCATACTTGAAATTTGGCAGTTAAGGTCAGATTTCCTAGCAAAAGGTCGAACGCACTACCTCTGAGTCCGAGCGGCGGTAGTGAGTTAGTTTCGGCCGTGTCGGGTGAATCTCGCCTGTATCATGTACACCCCACTCATCGTATTCACTCTCCTCACACGTTTCATATGAATACAGAACACAAATCATCGCATTCACCCCACTTACGCGTTCACAAATCACAGACCCGAACAAAATGTATTCATTATCTCACCTTGCATATCGTACATGGATCTAGGCCGAACAACGTTGTAACCCCAAACCTCTACCCGGAACGTGCACTGTATCGGACGTTATTCCATTTTCAACCTTTTCCATGTGTTGTTCAAAGGATTGCACAACTCAACAAGTAACTGATAGATAAAATATATTGTTTCGTCATGGACGGGCATAAGCTGCGGTTCACCTTTCTATTGAGGACAGAGAGCATCCCACTAAAATTAGCAATGCTACTCCACCAGTCATTAAGTGTTGTACCAGTCGGTCTCTCATATGTAGGAGAAATGTTCGCGTGTAAATCCTGTTTATGATTTTATTTGGTATAACTCAGAAATACATCTTCAATTTTACATTGTCTCAAATCCCCATTTTAAATCTTTCTGTTTCCTATATGTCAATGTACTTGACGGGTCGTGATCTATAGACACTTGAAAAAATATAACGGTGTCAGAGTGTGTATGCATAGGCAGATGTTACTGATTTTGACCAGATGACATAAGTTGACGACACAGTGAAAAGCCTTTTCCCATGATAGGACTTCCGGTACAGTTTCTCCACCAGGCGAATTCTCCACAGGGTCGAACAAAACCATTGACATAACTTGCAAGATATATTCATATGATACCGCTCTCAAAGGTCAGGCAAGGGCAAATGGCAATATCTTGTCGAACCTTATGATGACATTTCTTGCTGGTGCGTTTGTTGCTGACTTTGTCAAAGATAACCCGATGATAATCTGGTGACAGCGTCCACAGATTAGTAATTTACACATGCTTGCTTTAGCGCATCGTGCAGTCAAACGCATCAGATAATAGACTCAGCACAGAGAAAAACTTCGCGTAAAAGTGTCAAAGGACAACTACGTGGCACAGCAAAGGAGAAAAAGGAATCGTTACAAAACCAGTGCCAATGAGACCAAGACACCAAAGGTTGGCTGTACACAAACCTATTAAAATAACATAATCCATAGCAAGAATGTGTCCGCATTTTGTCTCGTTGCTGCGCAACTCGTCAAAATACAGACAAATCACTAGAATACGACGCGGTATCGAGCAAACTTGGTGTAATAACCCCCAAAACGCTTGCAATGTAAAAATCAAGAGTAATTTTGAAACTAATATTATCGAACTATAACGCAATAATTGTAGGAGGAGGTAATCATACATACTTATAGAAAAATAAAAAAAGGGTTTTCAAATGAAAAACAGTCTTTTGAAATTATAAAAATCCTTTTGCATCCGTGTGTTACTTACAATTAGTGCACAAACCATTAAAAAAGAGACTGGTAGGTGAGTGCGGCAGGTAGAAATGCCCTATTTGTTAAGACCAATTAGTGGAACATGGAGTATATGTGCAAACACTACTCAAACACCAGGAGTCAGTATTTCAATCCGTTCAATTTCCAATCTTGCTCATACACAGAAAATCAGACTTTAGCAAACGAATAAACGACTAGCAGACAAACATTAAATACAGCTGCTTTAAAATCAAGAGAACAACACACTGTGTAGTAGTAGTAGTAATTGTGTATTATTGTGACTTGCAACTCTATGCGTTGCCTTTAACCTTTATAAAGTACAACCAGTTGAAGGTGTCAAAGAAGCATAAAATATACAAATGAGTGAGAGTGAGCACGAAAGTAAGGGCAGTACATTTACAAAACTTCTTTTCGTCTATAAACAAACTGCCTAACAGGCTCAGAAAACAGATATTTTAGTTTATCTGTAATTATGTTTATCCCAAAATGTGTCCAGAATTGTTCCAATGTATATACGTCTTCGCCGTTGATATTGTTGACATTCAAATACAAAGTGGCATTTTTAACATGTTTATCCATTTTGAACTTTTTCTTCTCTGGTTAATCGTGTTCCGGTCAGAATAAATAAACAGTACTACATTTTGTAGGAGCTCAATCGACACGATGTTCACTTCTTGAAAGCGCCCTCAACCTCCCTGTAAAACAAAAATACATCCAGCAGTCTAAGAACCCATAAACAATATGCTCCTTTAGCTATGAAACGTCGTTATAATATCAAGACTCATATTTATTCATTCATTCATACATATGTTTAATATTCATATAATAATATGCTTATATATATTTACAATTATTTAAGCTTCCTTGTGTCTACACTTGATTCATTATAGTTTCAATATGAGAACTTCATTGTTATTTAAATCCAGCCTGAGATCTCGTGAGGGTCGAGATTTCATTAAAGGATTAGGGTTCGTTACCCTCTTACGCAGTCCTTGCACCTGAAATCGTTGATGAGGGGAAGTGAGTTCCCAAGTTTTTCCCCAGTTTTGCGTTGATTGCAAATATACTATGTCTTAAGCATTCTTTTTGTGCTCATTTTTGTGTTCCTTATGTTTTCCTATTAAAGCTATGTAACAGAAGTGTACAAATACTTTTTGCCATGTCTATCAGATGAGAGCTGTAGGTGAATGCCTTTAATCTCGGGTGTAAGTTTAATCAATGCACAGGCAAGGGCGTTTTTGAGGACGTCATAATTCACTAACGTCACTGTTGGAATTTCGATATCGTCATGTTCACGACCCTGGGGTCAGAATGAATGTTATGAAATTGCGGTTGGACTCAAATATTCAGCGATGAGGTGTTACTGCATGTTCCGCTGCAAGATTGTAACCATTTTGCCTCTTCGGTTCAGGTGCTGAATTTGATAAAATGAAAAGTACAACATTGCCAACTTCTAAACTTTAAATGACTTTGGTCATTGAAGCACGTCTAATTGGAAAGATAAAGACGATTGCAAGTATGGTTCAACATTCTATTGTGTATCGTAATGAAATTCGGGACCGAAACCCCCTAATCACAGATATTGTTTTTGCTTTGTTCTGCCTACTATTCATATTAGTCTAGAGTAAATTTCAGACTGATCTTTCAAGTATCGTTCGCACATTTCAACCGTGTGATCGAATTCCCTGGCGATCGTGTAAATGAAGTGTTCGCCCACTAAATGTGGAAAAGCAACAGGTTTTCATTTGATATGTGAGAATGTGATATTGGTTTAAATCTCGCAGGTAGTTGTGGTCTTGAGTTCACAATTAGTTAATGTTCATAAATAAAATCATGACATTTTATCAACTTGTTTAAAAGTTTTTTTTCTTGTTTGACTTCTGAATTTTTTTCATACGATACCGTTTTTCATACGATCATACGATTTTTCATATCATATGATACAAGCAGGTACTCGACATTAACCTTCGAAGCAAAGAGGTCAACTTAGCAATGGCGTTTTTTCAGACAAACTGTCACTAAATCCTGTTCAGTTGTAGCAATGAAAAGGTGGTTTCGTCGTCTGTTCATAATACAAGTCTTCAAATTTAAACTTAACTACATATTTAAATAGTTTATAATCAAGCCGTTACTACAAGACAAGAGCTCTTTTAAGTCCATCAAAAATGTTTTGTCTATACTGCATATGTATAAACTTGACTTCTAAAACACACTTGTTGGCAATCCCAACGTGTTCTTCAAAGAGGCTGACCCTGAACGCTCGGTGAGCCTAGCTTGCAAAAAAGACCATTGAGGGCGCATCACAATATACTGTAGTGGAATATAAAACTGCTAAGCGAACTAGGGGCTGTGAGAGTCAATACAGAGTTTCAAAGTTGTATCAGAGTAATAAAAAAGAAAAGGCGTGACATATATATATATATATATATATATATATATATATATATATATATATATATATATATATATATGAACCCTTTTAGATTATATAGCCAGTGTTGATGTAGAAATTGAAATATTACGACACTGTAGAATGTGCCCACATGTGGTCCTTTTACTGCCCTTGTCCATGGCAACGTTGAGAAAATCTGATCTTTGATTTCTGTTTCTGACCGATTTTGACCCACCATTTTGTAGAAAATGATGATTTTTATTCACATGCGGGCCAAAGTGTAGACTTTTGACCTTTTAGCGGAGGTCTTCGACGTGTGTGCTTTGTAGTTAGAACTGACAAGGATACACCATTGTTCAAACCAGAGGTTAGGGATGGTTGATTCTGGTATGGCGCCATCTCAGACGATTCGAGAAAGCTTTATATTGATACTTTGAAATTTTCAACTGTATAAACAAGAATTTAAATAAATTGTCTACAACCTTCATCTATGGCTCTATTTTTTTACTCTAATGATTAAAAAAGGTTTAAGAGAAAACATTACGATTACATCTGGATTACAGATTTCATTATACAACCAAAGATTATCTCGAAATTAAACCAAATGCGCGCGCCCTCCCTTCTCTAGACATCACATGATTATTCCAGTAGACCGAGATACGCTTCTGCAAGGTGTACGCCATGTTGAGATTGGTAAAATCAGAAAAAGTATGACTTTGCACTAGGACAATTAATTGAAAACAAAACAATGATATTTTGATGAAAGAAGGAAATTAGAAACACATGCTGCATTTATCTTTTGAAATTAAGAGTTTATAATTTACATTTACAGACCACGTTATTTGTATTTAGAAAGATTATATTTTGAAGTGAGGAGATCTTGGAACTGCGCCAGCGCGAAGTTCTTGTTTAATTAATGATTTCATGCGCTATATCTACATGCACCACGTCAACGCATATAGCTGCAGCATGTGCAATTTACGAAGTACATGAATACACATGTGTATTAAATCTTTCATCAATCGACCATGTACCTTGGATACAGTGTTTAAATTGGTCCTATGGGTCCCATATGGCTTTTGAGCGCATTGCCGACTACCCCTCAGATGCTTATTTTCACAGTTGAGGAATATAGTTGATATTTGTCAGTAAGTTTGCCGAGTAGTAAGTATGAAATTGCTTCTCATTTGTTGAAGGATAATAAATAAATACAGTCTCAAAAGTGTATCACTTCGCCACTATATCCAAACTCTCTCTCTCTCTCTCTCTCTCTCTCTCTCTCTCTCTCTCTCTCTCTCTCTTCTATACATACACAACAAAACACACAGGGAGAAAGATTGAACAAATGAAGAATAGACGTATTGTTGAGGTAAATATTGATTTCCCATCGACGAGGACTTAATGTGGCCATCATTAGCTTTCTATTTGAGACATGCTAAACACAACGGCCACCTAGAGTACGAAATTGCTCTGGAAAAGGACAAGTTAGAGAAATGGTTATGATTAAAGTATAATCAACGATGATTGATAATTAATAACGTTACTGTTATAACTTTCTGACAAGCACTGTAACCCTCCTTTACGGTTACCAATATAAAACATTCAAATATCAAAAAGGAAAAAACTATTTTCTTGATGTGAAATACAGTTATTTTTATGCCGACTACATTCTGTTGACTCAACAAAGCAAGCTTGAATTACCACTGTATAATTTACCATAAATACAACACTAAATATAACTATAGTATTCCTCATCAACAATAATACAGCAGTCTTGTACAGGCTAAGTTGACACGCTCCACGTTGTGTATCTCAACATGTTTGGGGGATAGACCAAAAACAGTGGTCGACATAAAAATAAAAAATAGATATGACTAAAATTATCAAAAGTTACAGCTGGCTATTTTATTGTACGTTACGCTTTGGAGTGTTTTTACCTCCATGGTCGAGCTATTTACACAGTTATCATGCGGTTTTATACTAGTTGACAATATTAAAGCATACACCAAATGAATGATCAACAAAGGTCATTCTCTCTTGGCTGTGGTAAGCCAAGTAATTGTCAAAGAGTGTCGACAGGAACAGATTAGATTTGAGCATGAGAAGTATTATGTCTATGGGTAATGGGAAATCTTTGTTCAGTGCATTGTGATACACGCATCAAGTTCCACAGTTTTCAACCAACAGTTGCAAATGCTATCAGACAATTTTGTTGTCGTATTCTGTTCACTGTATACGAGAACATAACATACAGGAGGTATAAAGCAAAAAAGCAACAAGTTAATTACTAGGAAACCATGTCTGAGGCATCGCTGTTGTGGGGAGAGGCGGGCTCTCAAACCTGGTCGGCAAGACTCCAACTGAGTAGCATCCTGCTGTATTGCAAGGTTTTTATTATCATTTAGCTCCGTTTTCTCACATGGAGCCTATGTCGCACCGAAAAGCATTGCTTTAGATATTCCCTGACGCCGTAGGCCGAGGGGTATAGTGAGGTATTTCTGGCAACGCAGGGCCTCGAGGGGTAATATACGGGTGCTGTAGCCCGAACAAAGACCAGGTTTTAGGTGTTCTATAACCATAGACAGTGGAAGCGAGAATCTCGCTTGTATTGTCTGTGTTATAACACACCACACGCTTATCCTCTTGTGTGAAAGTGTTTTAAATGTGCTTTGATGTACATGCAATACATGAAGAGAAATGTACCGGGCGATTCTCCACAGCGAGTACAGAAATGCCAATAGCTTCACAAAAAGAAGTAAAGAACGCCCGTAGCATACCGTAAATCGTCCTTTGTGGTCAAGTTCCTACGCCGTTGAAATGAAAAATCTTGCTGTTTAAGTCATAGACTCGTTGCTCATCTCGGGTGCTCATGTTGCTCTTATCACCCGCCATTGTTTCAAAAAAGCAGACGACACAACGCGTATAGTCACGTGACCGGGCAATTTTCCTAAAACTTTTTCCTAATGAAATTGTCTTTGAAAAATACTCTCTGACGTCACTTTTTCGCACTAGTAGGGACTTGCCGTATCTATTTTCTCGTCGCATGCGTTTTCCGAATTGTGACATACAATGGGCATGAAGCGTATTATAAAATCGAATATGCGCGACAGGATCCATTTCATTTCACTTGTTCATGCATTAAGACAGGCCTGTACGCATTCATACTAAACTAGCACAGGAATATAACAATATGACATATTGAATGTGTCAATTTGTTTTCAATGCGATCCAATATGACAGTTTCATGTTTAAAGGCATAACTGAACAAAATTTAACATGAATAGAGTAAATCTTTGTACAAAAACATTACAATTATACAATGCACATATTCGTGCAGATCGGTTTTCTTGGTTCTCTAGATCCGTTTCGAACATTTTTCTGCCAGCACTAAGATGCGTGTGCCAACTTTGTCACAAGGGCAATATATCATGAAATACATATTCAAATGAATCCATTCACAATATGATCCCTAAGGGAGCCTTCAGTAATTAGACGGGGTGGGCGGGAGAAATCAATGTACACCTGTACTGTAAAGTGTGACCCTTCCCCTTTCCTGTATCTATAGTGTGACTTTCCCTTGTCCGACATTCTAAAACTTCGACCTCCAACCAAGATGGATGGATAGATAGATAGATAGATAGATAGATAGATAGATAGGAATAGCGAAATTTCAATGCTGAAACGTTTGACTAATCTCACTTGCTACTTAAAACAAATATATGCTGCACCCGAGCTGTATAATCTCGGTTAAAAAACATCTGTGCTTTGATATGATTAATCGTACAAGTCATTTGTACTAAGGCATACTGTGACGATCTTTCTAGTGTGAACCAGTATTTTAAATCCACAGACGCTACATACAGGACCCACCTCCATCTATCCTCTATCTTTCTGCAAAAAAATGACGACACAAAAAACGAGATTCTTACCGTTATTTGCAATCGGTTTTCTCTGTACATATATCCTTTATCTGATGCTGTTAAGCCGGACGAGTCAGCACCTTCCAGCTAAACACCGTACATGGCTGAGAAAAGTCCCGTCAGCGCTCACAAAATGGATACCTGTGCGCCACGTCATACAATGGGATCAGATTGAGATCCGAGGTGAATACGACGAAAACCTTGACTGGTCGATTGTAGTCCTTACCATGAACCGGCCGGCACGTCTACGAAGATTGCTAAATTCCCTGCAAGAAGCTGAATACGACGGCGACACCGTACAGTTAGTGATCTGCGTTGACTATCGCGACGGAGAGGCACATGACGAAACTCTTCGCATCGTGAACACCTTCCATTTTCAACATGGGCCGAAGCTTATATTAGAGAGAAAGGAAAGTGCTGGGTTGGGAAGAACATGGTTCGACTCATGTGTACCAAAAAGGGGTAGTGAACATGGAATGGTTATCGAGGACGATTCTGAAGTTTTGCCATATTACTACAGATGGTTAAAACAAGCCTGGGCTGCCTACAAAACTTATCCTGGAATTGGTGGCATTTCACTGAACCGACAAATAGTGAGGGCCACCTTCGAAGGCGGTATAATCAAGCCAATTATAAATGGCTACAAACCCTTCCTTTACAGGCTCGTAAGAACCTTCGCATTCGCGCTACATCCCGTCCATTGGAAATCTCATGTCGAGTGGATGAGGGAATCATTTTATAAGATGGAACCGCTAGTTGATTGCTTGAGAACGACTGACTGGTGGTTGAGAATCAACAAAAATAAGAATATTTGGGAACAATGATTTATCTATTACTGCTATCACCAAGACCTATCCATCCTCCGCACAGCATTGCCAAACAGACAGTCGCTGGTAGTTAATTACGCCGAACACGGCGAGCATCATCCGAGTAAAAAAAGCCGGAGGGAACAATTCTATCACGGCTAATGAATGGAATGAGTATCTTCAGACCTTTCCCAAAAAGCTGGAACATTACGATGTGGACGCTTCCCCAATGGTTTTCCTAAGGGCTCCGATTGCAAATACTGGGAAACCCGATCTTGTAATGCAATAATGTTGCTTGCATCGGTGTCAGATGGATATATGATATCCTCTGTGTTGAAGTATGGATCTTTGAACTAACGCTAGCTTTTTGAATTACCCCTTCTCTTTTCGATTCAAATA
This sequence comes from Ptychodera flava, assembly GCF_041260155.1. Taxonomy (NCBI): domain Eukaryota; kingdom Metazoa; phylum Hemichordata; class Enteropneusta; family Ptychoderidae; genus Ptychodera; species Ptychodera flava. The sequence continues at coordinate 12,823,177 of NC_091928.1, forward strand.
TTGTACCAGTATCTTTAGAAGACCGTTTACGACATGCGACATGTGACCTGCGGCTTTCAAAACTTGGTGACCTGCGACCTTTACATTATAGCTAGATCAGTAACGTACAATCTGCGACTTGTGAAATGGAATTGAAAGTCGTGATCGATGTCAATTTTCGAGCACGTACAACTGGTCTAGATACATGATGTGCTAAGCTGTGCTCTTGATCCCGTGCAAAGCTCACGTTTCTCTCTCAGTGCGAGGGGACCTCGCAAGAGTGCTCATTGAAAAGAACTAGATTTACAATGGCGGCTGATACGGACGGTCCTCTCGCACAGAGAGAGAAAAGTGGGAAGTTTGAAAGCGTTGCTTAGCACATCCTGTATCTAGGCAAGTTGAGCGTGCTCAAAAAGATCGATCACGACTTTGTGGGCTATTTTCGGCGGAGAAAGTGTGCTCTCCTAATCGGAGGCGTCAATTCAGATTTGGTAGAGAGGTACTGTATGCTAATTTCAAGCAGTAATATGATTTTAGTTAGTGTGGCTTGCATATTAATGAAGTTATGAACTATAATTCTTTTCATATTATGATTTCCGATAGAGACAGTAACGATAGTGTCGACATATATCAAGAAATACAGCTCAAAATTTCATGAAACTTTTCACAGATGACAATCACAGAACATTTTAATGATACTGTTAGTGTCATATCAATTATCTGCTCATTTGCACATTTAATGAACTTGTGTAATTAGTGATATAACTACGAAATTCCTACACCAAATTTGATGATACCTGATACAGATATCGTTCTTATAGATATCTGACTGTGTTGTGAAGCATTTAGTAATGTGAAGCTAATTATTAATTCATTTGCATATTTTATGAATGAACATGGAAATTTCAATTACTGTTACATATCGTATTTACCATCATTGATATAGAAGGCTGTTTATTACTATTATTATGAGTGTTAATAGTCGCGCCAGCAGCTTACCGACTACGCATGCACGGGTTCATAATATTTTATGTAATTAAACGGAAGTGTTCCCTTCTAAGTTCCTAAATTCAGAACCGCCGCCATGTTTTTTGAGTGCTGGTAAATAAACAGATACGAAATATGCAAAGTATTATTTTACGGCATGCCATTAATGAAATTTATCTCTTTTATTAGTCAGTAAGTATTATTAACCACCTTGTCACTGATACAAAATATCGTTACTATCACGCCTAAAATTAGAAAAAAGAGCAAACTATCGTGCACATGAACGAGGATATGCGCAAAGGATGCTGGGATTGAATTTTAGAAAGCGCCACCTGTGTCACTAACTTGATGCAGAAATTGCGAGTATTTTAGACGGAACGCTTGTTTTCAGCTTGCAATTGGAATTTTGGCAGTGGTTAAATACAATAGGTTGTTATCATGTAAAAATTGCCAATTTATGTCCAACATTTTTACACATTAAACACAAATCCGTACCTGTAGGGTCACGTGTGTGAACTTTTTCCTCAGAAGGTAAACTGGGCATAGTGATCGTTCAAACGTATGTAGCGTGTAGCCATTAATTCTATTTTATCCTTTACTCTTACTTATCATAAATCAATACAAATAAAATTTATAATCTTAACCCCTGGCGCGACACCAAGGGCTGAGCCCTATATGATATTATGTATATACTTGTCAATTACTGTTACATACCGTATCTACCATTCATTACTTTTAATTACTTTTTGTTAGTGTTGCTATCAGTGATTACATGTATATGCCTGCCAATTACTGTTACATACCGTATCTACCCCTTCGTTGCTGTCCATTACTTTTTATTACTGTAATTATGAGTGATAAATTGTCTATACCCATCAATTACTGTAACATACCGTATCTATGGTTCATTGCTGTAAATTACTGTTTATCACTAATAGTATCAGTGATTATATGTATATACCCGTACATCAATGTTGCATACTGATTCTATCGTTCGTTCCCGATAATTAATGTTTATTACTGTTATTATTAGTGATAATATATGTATTGATGTCAATTACTATTCCATTCCGTATCTACCATTCATTGCTGTTAACAACAGTTTATTGTCATTAATATGACTGACAATATCAATAGCTGTTACATACAGTACCTACCGTACCTACTGTTTGCCCAGCGAATTTCCTCAATTGTTCGTCACCATTGTCTACATTTACCCCGAGGCGAATGTCAACAAGGCAATTTTAGATTTTTTGTCAATGTGTGAGGTTGAGCAGCTGCGTATAAAACGAATATGTTACATAAAAAGGGGCGCCTCAGGGTTGCATTCTCTCGCTCCTCCTCTATATATTCTACTAAATACTGAGAGACGGTTGAAGTCAGTATTAAGACACACACATTGTGAAGTTTGCTGATGATTCCGCCATAAATTAAGCTTGCTAAGAGATTGGGAAAGATACCATGGTCCAATTGTCCATTATTTTACTCAGTGGTGTGATAGTTCGTTTCTGCGATACCAAATAGATGTGTATCGATTTTAGAAGGGGTCAATCTCCCCTGAAGCCAACAAAATTAGAGGGTGCTGAAATTGAAATCGTCAGAAAATACAATGATCTCGGCTCTACTTTGGATGATAAATTAAAGTGGGAAGAAAATACAGAATGATATAATCTGTGGTAAAGGGCAACTACGTGTATTTTTCCTGAGGAAAGTGAAGAAATTCAATGCAAAGAATTGAACGTAATTCACACAATAGTACAATCATGGGCAACATTATACTAAACATAAGGTTTATTTGTCATTGTAAGCTTTGCAATTACATTGGCATTTCTGATCTTTCTTGTATTTGATAGCATGGCTGCATTTTAGATTTATGGATGGATGAGTATCAACCGCAATTAAAATGTTGGTAAACTTCGACAGTTTGACCTCATTCATGGGATTGATTTGATGTTGCCATGTGCATGTAATACATGAAGTTCTTCATATGTACCACAGATAATCAATCTGTTGGCAGCGAAATAGAGTTAGTATTTTAACAGACAGAGTTAATATAGTACCTCTAATTTTCATTTTCCGAAAAAGCTTTTGATTAAGCTAATTACCACTGCTTTTAAAATTTTGTCTAATTTTAACTTTCAGCAAAATATTTCACGTGTTTTGTCAACTGCAAAGCATTTCGAAAACAGGTCACATGCCTTTAAATAATGTTTACATAGAAAACCATGGTTAAGAAATTGTATCATGCTTTATTATGCGAATTAGTTATAATCTGGTACACAGCTGTTATTACATGAAGTTTGGTTGATACCACGACGTATTCGAGTGATGTTTCCGAATTTTGACGAGTTGCGCAGCAACTGGTCAAAATACGGAAATGACAAATATGGACACATCACAAGAATATTTTGGAAGACTCATAGCTTCCTACGCACCTTCTGAATTTAGCGACGAAATCATCTGTAATCGACCTGTCTTGCTCATTTATGTTCTCATAAAAAGTCGGTTGCTAAGGAGAGACGACAACCGTATCACTTCTTGATATTTTATCCGCTGTTGGGCCATTCCACTTGAATGGAGGGTTTATGGCTCACTTCCAAAGCAAACATTTAAATATTGAATGGCGACACAGGTTTTTACAATTTGAAGAAGATTTCTTTTGAGTGTAAAATGTCGGTGGACGTAAAACATAGGCCGGAGTGTGTAAAATGAGTGTGTTTTCGTGTTTTAAGTATGACATTAAACTGGTCCAATAATCATTTCCATTCAAGGTAATATACTACCAGGTCCATTGGATAATTGTGATTTACAAATTTAAGTAGGACCATCCTGAACCACTGATAGTTAGTGGTGGTACCAGGTGTCCGGAATGGGTAAGCGTACCCTGCTAGCATGCTACACCCGTCAGGATTGGTCCCAAAATTGTCTAAATATTGTATGAAAAGATACAGGATGTGAATCACTGTAATAAGTCAAAGCCGGGAATGCTGTCGTTAATCATTTGAGTGACCGAGGTATCATATTTGGCCACAATGTCGTCATATCGACTGTCGTCATATCGACCGTAGAACTTTTGAAAGTCCTAACGAGTCTTTTTGTTGTATATCCTTGTCTCAGTAATTTTGATGCCAATGAGCTGTGTCTCAGTTGAAAATCAGCGTAGGAATCACAAGCCCTACAATACCTGAGAAGTTGAGACACGTACACACCATAAGCAGGTGCAGATGGAATATTACTTGACAAGTGGGGATAATTTATTATTTCAAAATCGAAATCATCCCTTTTGTCATACAGCTTAGTGTGTAGCCCATTAGTACCCACTTGTAGGAACAGATCAAGATATGAAGCAGAGTTCCTACCCTCTGTTGTTTCTTTGATATCCAACTCATCAGGGTGAATATGATGTAAGTAATTTGATATGTCTGGATTGCCTAGACTAATGAGATCATCGATATATCTGTGCGTGTTATTAAAACGCCTTGCAAGTTTTTTAGACCCTGCTTTGTCGAGAGATTGTAGGAACTCTGCTTCATATGAATACAGAAATAAGTCTGCAAGAAGGGGTGCACAATTTGTACCCATTGGTATGCCGATAGATTGTTGAAATGTCATACCGCCAAACTTAACAAATATGTTGTCGATTAAGAAATTAAGCATTTTAATAATTTCTTCATGTGTGTATTTGTGCTGGGCATCCATGTTGTTACTGAAATAACCTGACCTATGTTTGATGGTAATGTATTGGTACCTTCTACTGCCATTTTTATGCAGGAAAGCTTGATGACAGCCTTGTATTAAGTTATTCGTGGGGAATTGTTGTGTATAATGTAGAAAGGTCAAATGTTCGGATTGAGCTGAACTTGTTTTTCTTGACTTTTTAATCAAGCAACAATTCCTTCGAATTTTTTAGTATCCATATTTTATTCAACCCCACTTGTTTCATACACTTTGTCACAATATCGAAAAAGACCATTTTTGATGGTTGTTAAAATTACAGTCAATAATTATGACAGATGTTTGGTAGTGCAATTGCTTGATCCTGCAATAAAACGTTGTTTGTAAGGGTTCTTGTGCAGTTTAGGTATCCACTACAACATAGGCAGTTTTTTGTCCTTCTCTTTCAAAGGAATGCCAAATTCATTGAGCACAGATGAATGATTTGAAAAAATGTTTTCATCAGTGAGGGAGGAAAGAGTGTAGGTTGTATTACTCTTATCTGAATGAAGGTTTAATTCATCTATTATACACTTGATATAGTAATTCTTACAGACAAAGATAATGTTGTTTGAAGCTTTGTCTGCAGGAACTACAACATATTCGTCGTGTAAAGCATCGAGGCATGCTTTGACAGATGGGTCATCTAATACTGAGGAAGTATTTACATCTTTACTGTGAGAACGGATATGTGAAATACGTGATTTTAATTTATCTCTGACTTTGCTCAGCCAGTCAGAGAGGCATTCCACGTCAACTTCCTCACGTGCAGCCCACTGTCTTGCATATTTTTCGGCGGCATCCATGATAATTCTGAAATTAAATTTCCAATTAATATTTTGTGGCTCTCGATATTTTGGGCCATATTGAAAGAGTTGCCGAAGTTTACTGTTGGTAATTATGGTCAGGTCACCAGTTATTATGTGACCAAGTGCCTAATAGCAAAAGGGGAATGACAAGCAATTGCAAGTTCTGCTGTTGTTTAATGGAAAGTTGAAATTTTTCAAGAAATTGTTGTAGTTAAAAAGTATCCTACCAATGGTTTGTGTGTACGAGTAAGAAACTACAGGTGCCAGGTGGTTCTTGAAATTTAAAATATGGAGGTATTTTTTCCACACCTTTCTTATCATGCAAAATATTGCTGATGTCTATCTGGTCAATCCCCTTGTTTGCAAATTATACATGAAAAAATAAACGCTTGTCACTGTTCAAGAGTTCTGTCCTTACTGGCTTAAACAGCCGGTAATTGCTGATATCGATAATAATGTGGGCTGTTTTGGTGGATATTCATCGTTTAAAACTCTATTCTGTTACCCTTCACTTTTTTCTAGATCGTCACAAATATCTAACCAACCAATTTTTTATTTACACCAGCGCTAAACCCCCGTTTTTTAAATGACACAAACGATTTTCTTTATTTGGATCTACCACTATGAGAGTACCCCCCTGCTTTTTAGCCCAGCGATTTTTTCTCTGGATGTTAGCCCCCTTCGTTTTTTCAATACCCCAGATTTTTTTCTGGATGTACCCCCTTTTTATTAACCCAGACGATTTTTTCTCTATATACCAAAGAACCCTCTCCCATTTTATTTACCCCTACCGACTTTTTTATCTTGGATGAAACCCTCCCCCCATTCGTTTTTTAACCCCAACTATTTTATTCTGGATCCTTACAAATATTTAAAACAATTTTGAAACAATCGACGAGCCGTAAAAATCTCCGGATTTACAAAATGTTTACAGCGCGCACACTACTTACTGACCAGTTCTGGGGCCCCGTTGTCATTCGCATGGGAAATTTCGTAAATTTTGACGGTTTTTGGGTTTCGTTGATAATATAATGGAAATAACAGACTCCGCGCTGACCATTAACATTTAGTTATGGGCGCGGGCGAGAGGAAAGCCAAAATTAAGGGCTTGGCAAGCCTCGCCCGTTAATTTTTGGCTTTCCTCTCGCCCTTGCCCATAAATAAACGTTAATGGTCAGCGCGTCGCCCGTTATTTCTATAGTGATACGGTTACCAGCACTCCTCAGCAATCAACTTTTCATGAGTCGCAGCGAGGAGCAAGCAAGGTCGATTTCGGTCGATTTCGTCCCGTATTTCGGAACGATCTTATGAAAACAGTCATAACCAAAGTATGCATATATGATAAAGGGCAAATTTCGTCAAAATACGTACACATCACTCGAATAAGACGCGGTATCGCCCAAACTTTGTGTAATAACCCCTAATTAATTTACAGTTATGAAGTGAAGGTACCATGTGTAACAGAAATATAGGTTTAAAGTAATGAATATTAATGCAATAGCATTAATATTAATGGTATTTAAATGTCATGAATATTGATTAAGACGTCATGTTATTACATGGTACAAGTTACATGGTTCCACTACCGTTAAATGAGTAGGTTGCTTTGCGCGACCCACATTACCTGGTTTGAACCCGTCTTTCAAATCGACGACAGCTACATACAGGACCCATTACCATCTTCCACTATCTATAGAATATGACGAAAGGAAGAACGGGATTCTTGCTGATATTTGCAATCGGATTCCTCTGTACATATGTCCTTTATATGATGTTGTTAAGCCAGACGAGCCAGCACCTTCCAGCTACACACCGGACGTGGCTAAGAAAAGTTCCGTCAGCGCTCACGAGATGGATACCTGTGCACCACGTCATACAGTGGGATCAAATTGAGATCCGAGGTGAATACGACGAAAACCTTGACTGGTCCATCGTCGTCCTAACCATGAACCGGCCAGCAAGTCTACAAAGATTGCTGAATTCCCTGCAAGAAGCTGAATACGACGGCGACACCGTACAGTTAGTGATCTGGGTTGACTATCGCGACGGAGATGCACATGACGACACTCTTCGCATCGCGAACACCTTCCATTTTCGACATGGGCCGAAGCTTATTTATGAGAGAAATGAAAATGCTGGCCTGGCAAGAGCATGGTTCGACGCGTGGATACCAAAAAGGGACAGTGAATATGGATTGGTTATCGAGGACGATGGTGAAGTTTCGCCTTATTACTACAGATGGTTAAAACAAGCCTGGGCTGCCTACAAAACTTATCCTGGACTAGGTGGCATTTCGCTGAACCGACAAATATTGAGGGCCACCTCCAAAGAAGGCCCAAGTAAGCCAATTATAAATGACTACAAACCCTTCCTTTACAGGCTGGTAGGAACCCCCGCGTTCTCACCTCATCCTGTACATTGGAAACCCTTTGTAAAGTGGGTGAGGGAATCATTTTATAAGATGGAACCGCTGGTTGATGGCTTGATAACGACTCACTGGTGGCTGACCGCCAACAAAAATGAGAATATCTGGACGCAATGGTTTATCTACTACTGCTGTCACCACGACCTATCCATCCTCTACATAGCTTTGCCAAACAAACAGTCGCTGGTAGTAAATTACGTCGAACCCGGCGAGCACCATCCGGGTAAAAAAGCCGGAGGGAATTACTCTATTGCGGCTAATGAATGGAATGAATATCTCCAGACCTTTCCAAGAAAGCTGGTACATTACGATTGGGACACTTCGCCAATGGTTTGTCCTGAAGGTTCTGATTGCAAATACTGGGAAAACCCGACCTTCGTAATACAATAATTTAATAATGCCACTTGCATCAGTGTCAGATGGATATATGATATCCTCTGTGTTGAAGCATGGATCTTTGAACTAACGCTAGCTTTGTGAATTACCCATCTTTTTTCAGTTCAAATATTGTACCAATATCTTTGGAAGACCGGTCGTGACATGCAACATAACACCTGCGACATTCAAAACTTGGCGACCAAAGACCTGTGACTCTTATATTAGCTGGATGCGAGTTGTAAAATGGAATCAAAACTCGTGATCGATCTCCGTTTCGAGCACGTACAACCTGTCTGGATACACGATGTGTTAAACTGTGCTCTACTATTTATGCAACGCTCATTTTTCTCTATCAATGCGAGGGGACCTCACATGAATGTTCAATGGAAAGAACGAAATTCGCAATGGCGGCTGATAGGGACGGTCTTCTCGCATACAGAGAGAAAAGCGGTAAGTTCAAAAGCGTACTTTAGCACACGGTGTATCTAGACAAGTTGAGCATGCTCGAAAGCGAAGATTGATCACGATTTTGGACTAACAATCAGCTGTTTTCGGCGGAGAAACTATGCGCTCTCAATCGGAGGCGAAACCAGCGATTTTGCTTAATATGGCAGTCAGCAGGGCTGTGGTGGTAGGCCTATAGCCGGTAACACACAGCCCTGCCACGCAGAGATAAACGAATTGAAGTCAGGAAACCTAACATATAAATCGATTCGACACGGTTCAAACACTAGATGTTTGAACGAGGGTACTACGACCCAAGGTCACGGAAAAACATGGCAGAGGCGGGTTGCATGCAGGTCGCATGTCATGACCGGGCTTCCATTAGTATCAGAGGCAAAAGTTAAAAAAGTGTACGTTCAACTTCATTCAGGTTTGAACACTGGCGTGCAGAAGTATTTTCTTTGTTATCTTAAATGCACGTAACCGTATCATCATAGATAAATCAGATTTGACGCTCCTCGTTGTCTACATAGCTCTTATTATTGTATAGTACAGATAACACATACACACTGGACTTTGTTCATTCATAATTCCTTCATGGATACAAATGTTTCTCGATGAACAGTTACCTTACGTTAGCGAAGGATAACGCTGCCTGTTGAATTTTATCACCGTTAATTAAGTGACGACAAGACATGACCGAGGCGGATTGCACGCAGGTCGTATGTCACATGTCGTGACCGGTCTTCCATTGGTATCAGAGGCAAAAATATAAAAATTGTACGTTCAACTTTATTCAGGTGTGAACATAAGGCACGTGAACATTTTTTTGGGTTATTTTAAATGCATGTGTCATAAATATCAAAACCGTATTTTCACAGTTATTCTAGATATGACGCTACTTATTGTCTACATAGCTCGTAGTATTGAATAGTAGAGATAACATATACACACTGGACTTTGTTCATACATAATTCTTTAATGGATGCAAATGTTTTTAAAGTTGGTAACACAGTAACCAAAATTTAGACGAAGACCCCGAATTTCATTCTTGGTGTTGAAAGGAAAAATTGTTCAGTAAAGTTTGAGCATTAAGATAATTCTTTCGATTTTGAAATGCGTTCTACCTAAACACAATCGTCCTGGTTTATTTTTAATGCACATAGCACAATAGATACCAAAAACGGATAAAGTTTGCAAGCATTTCGCTACCTGGGTGATTTTTTTGAATGATTATGTTTGCTTATCACAGCCGGAAAATCGAGTGCGATTAATTTGAAACGAGGGTCACCTGATGTCAATAATCCGTCTCATTAATACCCAGGCAGTTACCGCAAATAATATTATATACGAATTATGCAACTGGCTTTAAATATAAATTGCACAAGTGTGGTACACGGATGGCCTCGCATTAAGGGGGTCTTTATTTACGTAATAACGCCCGCCGCAGCTGCTTTACAGGATAGATTGGTGAAATGCGCGACATAGCGCACGAGCCGATATAGGCGAATGCTACATTAAGCGAATTGTACCAAATTGAGTATATATACCCGACTACGGCGAGAGTCATTGCTATCATATTATATTAACTTGTGTGTCTTTGTCGTCGAAGATGAGAGTTTTCGTCACTTGAAGCCCCTAGTGCAAACCAGATGTGAAGTGAATGTGCTCACGTACAACAGGTTCATGAATAGTTGTACGCTTCACAGAACAATCAGATATCAGTCAGATCATTATATGTAGCAGGTTTCCTCAACTTTCGCACAGTACTCTCGGAGTTAAATCACTAACCACAAAACTTCATTTAATATAGAAATGAGCTGTTTATTAACTTGACACTAGCCTGCTCAATTCTTCATGGGACAATTAGATATCTAGCAGATCAACATTTGTAGCACGTTTCATCGAATTTACTGCTGTATTTTCAGAGTATTAGCACTAAGTTCCTTAAATATGCAAGTGAGCTATTATTGACTTGACACAATGCTTCCAAGCGACAATTAGATATTAATTTGATCAATATCTGTCGCAGGTTTCACTATATTTGGTGTCATAATTTCAGAGTTATATCACTAATTACAAAGTTCAGTATACACAGAAATGAATCCTCAATTAACTTCACACTACTAAACGCTTCACAACACAGTCAGATATCTGTCGGATCAGTACCTGCAGCAGATTTCATCAAATTTGGTGCAGTTATTTTGGAGTTATTTGTTTAATTACAAAACTTCATTAAATATGCAAATCAGCCATTTATTAACTTCACACTGCCCAATGCTTCTCAGTACACTTACATATCTATCAGATCAATATCTGTAGCAGGTATCATCAAATTCTGTGTAGGAATTTGGAGTTATATCACTATTTACAAAAGTTCATTAAATATGCAAATGAGCAGATAATTGATATTTCACTCACAGCATCATCAAAATATTCTGAGATTGTCATCTGCAAAAGGTTTCATGAAAAAATGATAGTTCATAACTTTATTAATATGCAAGCCACAACAACCACAAAAAAACGTACGTTCATAACATTAATTTTTTGTCGCAGCGATGTCTGTCTCTCTGTGTGTCTGTCTGTCTGTCTGCGTATCCGTCTGTCTATTTGTCCGTCTGTCTGTGCGCCCGATATCTCAAAAACTGCTCATTAGATCAGAATCAAATCTGGTACATAGACAAAGTTTGCAAATGACAAAAACTGATTAGATTTTGGTGGGTGTAGTTTGCTTACTTTTTGCTCATTTGACTAATTCATGATTTTCGAAAAAAAATGATATACATTGAGAACGACTGCAAACAATTTCATAAGATTTGATACATATGTTGATCACATCAAGATATATCAGCCATAAAAGGTATAAAGCGGTGACGTGAAAATTAATAACTTATTTGCATAATTAATGAACTTTAGTAATTAGGGATATCCATATATATATAAGAACCATAAGTTGTGTTTTGTTGAGACCATCCAAATTCTAAGATTTTGTTATATATATATATATATATATATATATATATTATATATATATATATATATATCTGTGCTAACAATTGAATAGTACGTTAAAAATTGAACTGAATGCATGGCTATTTTGAAATATGTGTAATTCGGCTTGACGTTTTCACTGGCTTATGTCCAGTTTTCCGATTGGCTGATTTTCAGTTTTCCCTTGGCCTATGTCCAGTTTTCCGATTGGCTGATTTTCAGTTTTCCCATTGGCCTATGTCCAGTTTTCCGATTGGCTGATGTACTTATATTCTGATGAGATTCAAGCCTTGTTTTGAGTTGTACCATTTTGTTGAAGGTATATATCAGTAAAGGAAAGTTGTATTTAATCAGTAGGGAGATGCTTAATTTTGTTAGTGATAAACATTAGTTTGTAGGTGAAGATAGAGGCACGTACTAATACCGTAAGCTTGATAATCTAGGGTTGAATTTAAAATGTCATTTAAAAAAGGCCTAACACAGTGAGGACTTTGACACCTGTACCAGAATTTGGAATGAGCCAGAGCAAATATGGCGTCCAGTGATTGCACTTGAGCAGCGATACTAACTACTTATTCTTACTGCCTCATGCAATGAATTTCAAAGTATCTTTCTTCGTGATTCATATTTGAAAGACATTCTGTGTGTGTGTCTCTAGATTAGTTGAGCAAATATTAATGTGATTGAGGGTGGGAGAAAGTTATACTGGCAAGATCGATTGCTACTGCCATGGAAGTATTATACTTCCATGCTACAGCTGTATACAGCTGTACTGCGTGAGTGGCGCCCTCAAGGTATCCATCAATTTTGAAATGGAAAGTTTTACTTGTGGTGAACAAGTCTAATTAGTACGCATAACACCAAAATAAAAATATCAAAAACTATAGAAGCTGATAAAAAGGATCTTCAGACTGATTAAATAACGGTAGTCAGAAGGTTTGACAAACTTTACAAATATAAATAAGGGAGCCTTCAGTAATAACAGGGGGTAGGCTGGAGGAATTGGGGGGAGGGTCACTTTTTAGAAAACAATTCAAGGGGGAGGGTCACGTTTTATGAACCTATCTTGGGGGAGGGTCACTTTTGACAGAAGCTGATTTTATGGCCAAAACTTTGATTATCAGATATTTCCTGAATAGCAAATCACCAACAAAATACATGCACATTATAGACCGCTAAAAAAATCATAGTTTCATCATAGACCGCAATGCATAGTGAATCGACATTTCAGTTAAATTCCAAAATCAAATTTGTTGCACAACCATAGACTTGTATAACCACTCTAGTCTAATCAAGAAAATTAATATCAATAATCAAGAGTACACAAATGCAAAGATTTACCTATTTTTGTATTGGAAAAAACTATTCATATCATTTCATCATAGACACCATGAATAGTGGTGTGCGCGGAATTCCCCCGGCCCAACTCTCCCTGTAATTATTGAAAGCTCCCCAAGTTATAAAAGTTAAGTTACTTTTTTCAATATTACAACAGATATAACATAACAATACCACTATAAGACTGTCACTCCAATATGTTCTTCTATTTAATTTTAATTCTTTTGAAAATGAAGGCCAGTCATATTTTAATCAATTACATATAATTTGCAGTAAGGACACTTTCATTAAACAGCAACTTTCAGACCAAGACACAAAAACAAATAAAAACATCAATTAGTGCAGACACAATACACTTTCTAATGCACGTCTAACAACATTACACTATACCGCTGAGGCAATGTCACTCTAAAATTGTGTCTTCTTTAAATCTTATTCCAGCCACAAGACTCAAATCTGCTCCAATGGAATAAAACAATTGCATTCACAGAGCCATAAAGATATGCCTTGGCAAGATAAATGTCAACTCTGGGCCCTAACTTGATAACTTCCACCCAGGCCAGCATCCCTATATAAATATGAATTTTCCAGAAAAGGCCAATGTCTTATGCTATAACAATACCACTATAAGACTGTCACTCCAATATGTTCTTCTATTTAATTTTAATTCTTTTGAAAATGAAGGCCAGTCATATTTTAATCAATTACATATAATTTGCAGTAAGGACACTTTCATTAAACAGCAACTTTCAGACCAAGACACAAAAACAAATAAAAACATCAATTAGTGCAGACACAATACACTTTCTAATGCACTTCTAACAACATTACACTATACCGCTGAGGCAATGTCACTCTAAAATTGTGTCTTCTTTAAATCTTATTCCAGCCACAAGACTCAAATCTGCTCCAATGGAATAAAACAATTGCATTCACAGAGCCATAAAGATATGCCTTGGCAAGATAAATGTCAACTCTGGGCCCTAACTTGATAACTTCCACCCAGGCCAGCATCCCTATATAAATATGAATTTTCCAGAAAAGGCCAATGTCTTATGCTATAACAATACCACTATAAGACTGTCACTCCAATATGTTCTTCTATTTAATTTTAATTCTTTTGAAAATGAAGGCCAGTCATATTTTAATCAATTACATATAATTTGCAGTAAGGACACTTTCATTAAACAGCAACTTTCAGACCAAGACACAAAAACAAATAAAAACATCAATTAGTGCAGACACAATACACTTTCTAATGCACAGTCTAACAACATTACACTATACCGCTGAGGCAATGTCACTCTAAAATTGTGTCTTCTTTAAATCTTATTCCAGCCACAAGACTCAAATCTGCTCCAATGGAATAAAACAATTGCATTCACAGAGCCATAAAGATATGCCTTGGCAAGATAAATGTCAACTCTGGGCCCTAACTTGATAACTTCCACCCAGGCCAGCATCCCTATATAAATATGAATTTTCCAGAAAAGGCCAATGTCTTATGCTATAACAATACCACTATAAGACTGTCACTCCAATATGTTCTTCTATTTAATTTTAATTCTTTTGAAAATGAAGGCCAGTCATATTTTAATCAATTACATATAATTTGCAGTAAGGACACTTTCATTAAACAGCAACTTTCAGACCAAGACACAAAAACAAATAAAAACATCAATTAGTGCAGACACAATACACTTTCTAATGCACTTCTAACAACATTACACTATACCGCTGAGGCAATGTCACTCTAAAATTGTGTCTTCTTTAAATCTTATTCCAGCCACAAGACTCAAATCTGCTCCAATGGAATAAAACAATTGCATTCACAGAGCCATAAAGATATGCCTTGGCAAGATAAATGTCAACTCTGGGCCCTAACTTGATAACTTCCACCCAGGCCAGCATCCCTATATAAATATGAATTTTCCAGAAAAGGCCAATGTCTTATGCTAAAACAATATCTGTGCTAACAATTGAAATAGTACGTTAAAAATTGAACTGAATGCATGGCTATTTTGAAATATGTTGTAGTTGGCTTGACGTTTTCCGATTGGCTGATTTTCAGTTTTCCCATTGGCCTATGTCCAGTTTTCCGATTGGCTGATTTTCAGTTTTCCCATTGGCCTATGTCCAGTTTTCCGATTGGCTGATGTACTTATATTCTGATGAGATTCAAGCCTTGTTTTGAGTTGTACCATTTTGTTGAAGGTATATATCAGTAAAGGAAAGTTGTATTTAATCAGTAGGGAGATGCTTAATTTTGTTAGTGATAAACATTAGTTTGTAGGTGAAGATAGAGGCACGTACTAATACCGTAAGCTTGATAATCTAGGGTTGAATTTAAAATGTCATTTAAAAAAGGCCTAACACAGTGAGGACTTTGACACCTGTACCAGAATTTGGAATGAGCCAGAGCAAATATGGCGTCCAGTGATTGCACTTGAGCAGCGATACTAACTACTTATTCTTACTGCCTCATGCAATTAATTTTCAAAGTATCTTTCTTCGTGATTCATATTTGAAAGACATTCTGTGTGTGTGTCTCTAGATTAGTTGAGCAAATATTAATGTGATTGAGGGTGGGAGAAAGTTATACTGGCAAGATCGATTGCTACGGCCATGGAAGTATTATACTTCCATGCTACAGCTGTATACAGCTGTACTGCGTGAGTGGCGCCCTCAAGGTATCCATCAAATTTGAAATGGAAAGTTTTACTTGTTGGTGAACAAGTCTAATTAGTACGCATAACACCAAAATAAAAATATCAAAAACTATAGAAGCTGATAAAAAGGATCTTCAGACTGATTAAATAACGGTAGTCAGAAGGTTTGACAAACTTTACAAATATAAATAAGGGAGCCTTCAGTAATTACAGGAGGGTAGGCTGGAGGAATTGGGGGGAGGGTCACTTTTTAGAAAACAATTCAAGGGGGAGGGTCACGTTTTATGAACCTATCTTGGGGGAGGGTCACTTTTGACAGAAGCTGATTTTATGGCCAAAACTTTGATTATCAGATATTTCCTGAATAGCAAATCACCAACAAAATACATGCACATTATAGACCGCTAAAAAAAATCATAGTTTCATCATAGACCGCAATGCATAGTGAATCGACATTTCAGTTAAATTCCAAAATCAAATTTGTTGCACAACCATAGACTTGTATAACCACTCTAGTCTAATCAAGAAAATTAATATCAATAATCAAGAGTACACAAATGCAAAGATTTACCTATTTTTGTATCGGAAAAAACTATTCATATCATTTCATCATAGACACCATGAATAGTGGTGTGCGCGGAATCCCCCGGCCCAACTCTCCCTGTAATTATTGAAAGCTCCCCAAGTTATAAAAGTTAAGTTACTTTTTTCAATATTACAACAGATATATATATATATATATATTATATATATATATATATATATATATATATATATATATATATATATATATATATATATACATATATATATATATAATATATATATATTATATATATATATATATATATATATATATATATATATATATATATATATATATATATATATATATATATATATATATATATATATATATATACATATGTATATATATACACAAAATGTATACAATGTGCCCTCCCGGTTATCACCATAATGGCTTTATGGCAACCTCTGAACTTGGGCACAGAGAGTATGGTTACACATTGTTGAGGATTGAAAATATGGACTCACCAGAGTGCTCCATTGGCAATACGTACCATAAGCGAAGCATAGTGCCAACAGTGAACGCCCCTTATATTACGCAAGAGGCTGCCCAACAATGTCAGAGTGCTCTAACTGCTAAGCGAAATACACAAAATGTATACAACGTGCCCTCCCGGTTATCACCATAATGGCTTTATGGCAACCTCTGAACTTGGGCACAGAGAGTACAGAGAGTACGGTTACACATACGCCCCGATATATATATATAATATATATATATATATATATATATATTATATATATATATATATATATATATATATATATATAATATATATATCTTATAATATATATATATATATATATATACACTAACACATATATAGTATATACACACACACACACCCACACATATATATATATATATATATATATATATATATATATATATTATTGAAAGTCATTATAACATTATTGAAAGTCATTAAAAATTTTCACTTCAGCCAATTCCTAAATTTGCATCTTTAGTGGACTTTCCTAATTAGGGAAATTTATCTGAATTGACTCGACCAAAGTTGACAAAATTCGCCATGCACTTTAAAGATACTATGATACAAAATTATTGAAAGTCATGAAACATTTTTTGCCTATTTCTAATTTGCATATTTAATGAACTTTCCCAATGAGGGATATATACCGGGATATGCTTGATCAAAGTTGGCAAAACATGCTATGATACCAGCTTGAAACAATATTGATAGTCATATCACATTTTCATTTCAGCTAATTTTTATAATTTGCATATGTTATGAGTTTTTACAGCTTGGAATATATCGCTTGAAGGACTTAACCCAAGGCAATTACACCTGCTATATAAAGTGGTGATGCAATGACAGTAGTCAAAGTGATTTAGTATTTTTATTTCGGGCAATTACATTTTTGTATACTTAATGATCTTTATAATTAATCTGTGGTGAATATTGTTCATTATGTTGATCATAACACTTACAATGAAGTTGAAAACATGTGACAAAAGTTCAAATTTGCACACAAGTGCAATATAATGAAACAAGAGAGCATTTTCAGTTCATATGTGGTATTCACAGGGAACGCGAACATTAATTTTAAAAAACTACTTGCTGAAGCAGGTAAGTCCAAAGCAAAAGACAAAGTAAAACGTTTTTCGTAAATTTACATGAGAACAATAGTTCTGGCTTTTTTGGCATACTAAAAGTAGATTTATCTCACTTTTTGTACCGTACGGGTAAACCGTCGCGCAACATTCAGAGGTAATACAGTCAGGTCACAGGACTTGTGCTATTTTTGATGGATAATTTGGACGTTAACTGTTCCAGCAACCGCGATCAACAGTTGTGCAGAGTACATGTGTTGCCCGATTCAGCGAGAGTTGGACGTTGACACTGCTCGTTGCCTCTGAGACTGATGTCAACTTTCGTCGCAGTCGCAGGGGCCGGGGTCATTGTTATTTTGAACTTCTTGATCTACATATTGTCAGAACAACCTTGTAAATTAAGCCAAACTTTGGGAACGAATATATGACATACCGTTACTTTGAGGTAGTGTCAACTGTACTTATTTGTGTATCAACGAATACTAGCTCCATTCAAAAGAGCGATATTATAAAATTACATTATGTGTTGCGTCTCGATTCCAACCGAATCAAGCATTGCGTTGTTGCCCTTGTGCAATGATTTGTATGCACTATACTCAAATATGCTGCTTCGGAGATGTCCCTCAACTTACATGTATTTTCACCAATTTAGATCCATACTTTATCTGTGTATCGACATTTGGACTTTGGTCTTTGAAACAAAGCCGACAATTTCGGATTAAATTTAAATAGTGCATCGACTGGGCAATTTTCGAATATGCTGGTATAGGGGCCCGTTTTAGCACTGCTATCAGCGTGATCAGCGCAAAAACAATATATAAGCTGACGTCTTGTCAGGCTTAATGGAATGCTACATACCTGCACTGTAAAAAAGTGACCTGGCCAGTGATCATCTCTTCCAATGTCATAGATGATTCGATATACCCGAGGTTACCCACAGGGGACAGTAGTAAATCCTCTTGGGTGGGGGAGGGGTAGGATTCTTGGTTAAATGGTTTATTTTATTTTATTTTATTTCATATTGTTTTATTAATTTTGACTGTGATATTTCAAATAAAGAATTCGATTCCAAACCGTCAGACTGCTCTCTTTACTAACTACCAAGTCATTTTCTCCTCTCCAACCTGTGTACACGCCAACGTAAACTGCTCTGCAAACATTGCCAACTGGCTAATTGGCTCTCTATATCAGCGAATTAATCGTTTAATTCAACACTACAGCTGTCCCACACGTAGTAAAATAATTTTAATACTTGTAGGAAAGCTGTAGTGTTGACTTAATCGATCAATCCGCTGATACGGACAGCCGATTAGCCAGTTGGCAATGTTTGCAGAGCAATTTACGTTAACGTTGGCGTAAGCCTATGTACGAATGTTAGGGTGCTTTTCCCCATTGCTACGTAGGAATGTCATTCTAGGATAATACACAATGTGCGCCGGCATATACTAGCATCTGGTCATGTGAGTCATACAAGCATCTACACCACTGAATATACAAAAATAGTGTAAAGGACACTGTCTCGCTACCATTGATAAGAAATTATGTAAGAATTCATAATTTTTACCAAAAATGGCACAGGCGGTACATATCAGATCTAATAATATCAATCTTGTAATTTCAGAGTAGCTTGTAACTAAAACTAGAAAAACTTACGTAAAAATCGACCTTACAGCCGATATAGCTCCACTGTGTTATGTAGAGAATAACAATTTGTAACGCGTTTTGATGAAGGTGGGAAATCCTTGATAGCTCATTTCAGTGGCCTGACAAAATGGCAAAAATACCTAGCTGGAAAAACACATTTGAAGATCCAAATGATAATTTTAACATATCACATTAAGATCATCCCTAAGAACATGTCCATGAAAGCTATCAGACGAGCAGTTGTTTGAATAGCAAATTTTTCATCACAAATGGCAAAAATAGCCCCAAATACAAAATTCAGATTTCGTCATTATTTCAAGACATCATATTAAGATAACCCCTAGGACCCTGTATACCAAATATCAAAGCTATCGGATGAGCAGTTTTTGAGGAGAAACACATTTTTGACCAAAAATGGCAGTAATTGCTCCAAAAATATAACATTGCAGATTGCATCATAATTTCAATACATCACATGTAGTTCATATGTAGTAACCTCTTTACTAAATATCTAAGAGAAATTTTTGGAGAAACAAATTTGTTAACCCAAAATTGCAAAAATTGCCCACATTATTTCATTATTATTTCAATACATCTTATTTTGATCATCCCGATAAACCTGTATACCAAATACCGTAAGAGAAGCGGTTTTGGTAAAATAAATTTTTGACCAAAAATGACGAAATTGCCCCCAAAATTTCATTTGCATATTTCTGCAAAATTTGAACAAATCTGAAATATGTCATCCGTAGGACCTATTTATCAAATCTCAAAGCTATCTGACCTGCAGTTTTGACAAAAGACTACAAAATTGCCTTAAAAATACAAACTTGCATACTTAACCATAGTTTGAACAATTCTAAGCCAGATTATCCCTCAGGACTTGTATACGAAGTATTAAAGCTTTCGGACCAGTGGTTATGGAGAAGAAGATTTTTCACTAAAAATGTTTCTTTCTTAACTAATTTGCATATTGTTGATATAATCATTAAAATGAAAATAGTTTATTGTCCCCAATCCCTACATACACCTTCACACAAAATATCAAAGTCACATGCGTGCAGCACTTTTCATGTTATCGCAGTGGACGGACAGACAGAAAGTTATACAGACAGACAGAGGAAGTGAGGAAGTAGGCAAATACCTTATATATATATATATATATATATATATATATATATATATATATATATTGTTACGTGCAGAGAAAACGAACAAAAGGGTGAACTCAGCAGTTAACGTTTAAACAAAATTTATTACGAAAATAAAACTAATTGCTAAGTTAGGGATAGATACAAGCTTTAAAAGTGTACAGACTACTTATCTCAGCTGGGACGGCAAAGCTCCAGTCTCAGAGTTGTAACAGTCAGTCGGATGAATGAACAGTCCTTTGGTTTGCAGGCTTGAAGCTACACAAAGTCCACAGTATAAATCCAGCGTTGACAGTGAAGGTCTTGAAAAGTCTTGAGAATGACTACTGCTGGAGATTATAGTAACACACAAGAGACACGATCCCAAAAGTCTGACTGGAAGCTGTGCACGTCCCTTTTATAAAGGCATATAAGAACAATCTAGAACTTTTATTGACATGCTAATTACTGTTCTAAAATTATCTCCCTTACACAACTAATCAACTTTCCAGAACATTCCAAACATGACTAATTGAATTCAAGGTTGTGAGGTCATCAAGGGCAGTGACCTTGAGAATGTTCTAGACTAATTGAACTCAGGTCATGATGAGTGTGGGGGAAATGACCTACATAACACACCCCCCTCTTCAAAAAGAAAATTTTCAATGAAAAATCTTTCTTTTACAAATGTAATCTTAAAAGTGTGAACAACAATAAGTTCTAAATACGAGAGAGACAGTCTGCAATTAAATTGTCTCTGCCTTTGATATGTCTAATGTCAAGATTAAACTCCTGTAACATTAAACTCCATCTTAGCAATCTCTGATTTTTGCCTTTTAATTTCTGCAGAAAAACAAGAGGGTTGTGATCAATATAAACCACTATTGGCTGATTTGAAGAAGTAACATAAACTTCAAAATGCTGTAAAGCTAATATCAAAGATAAACACTCTTTTTTCAATTGTAGAGTAGTTTCTCTGGGATTTGTTAAATTTGCGTGAAAAATAGCAAACAGGATGATCTATCCTATGACTATCCTCTTGCAATAAAACAGCACCAGCAGCCGTATCACTAGCATCTACAGCTAATTTGAATGGCAAAGTGAAATCTGGTGCAGACAACACTGGGGCACTTTGCAGTATGGCTTTAAGTGTATCAAATGCCTGTTGGCATTGCTCTGACCAAACAAACTTTACTTTCTTTTTAAGTAAGTTAGTCAAAGGCTCAGTAATTGTGGAGAAATTTGGACAGAATTTTCTGTAGTAACCAGCCATACCGAGAAAGCGCATCAGTTGTCGTTTGCAGTTTGGTATGGGAAAACTTGAAATGGCACTGATTTGGCATCAACAGGTTTTACCTCACCCTGTCCTACAGTATGTCCGAGGTAAGTTACCCTAGCCCAACCAAACTCAGATTTGGCAAGGTTGACAGTCAACATTGCTTTACTCAGTCTCTCGAAGAACTTCCGCATGAGCTTGATGTGTTCCTCCCAGGTGTCACTATACAGGACGACGTCGTCAACGTAAGCTGCACATCCGTCTAGCCCGGATATGACGTCGTTGATCATCCGTTGGAACGTTGCCGGAGAGTTCTTCATTCCGAATGGCATCACCTTGTACTGGAACAATCCGTCTGGTGTAACAAAGGCGGATATTTCACGAGCACGATCCGTCAGAGGGACTTGCCAAAATCCCTTCAGTAGGTCAAATTTCGTCACATACTTGGCTTTTCCCACTCGGTCGATGCAGTCATCAATCCTCGGGATTGGGAAAGTGTCTGTCTTTGTTAAAGTGTTGACCTTCCTAAAGTCCGTGCACATACGATAACTGTGATCTGATTTGGGAACAAGTATGCACGGCGAACTCCAGTTACTTTTACTGGGTTCAATAAAGTCATTGTCCAGCAGGTATTTGACTTCTTCCTGGAGATATTTCGCTTTTGTTGGATTCAGTCTGTATGGATGTTGTTTTACAGGCTTACTGTCCCCAACATCAACGTCGTGATAGATGACGTTTGTCCTCGTTGGAACATCTTGAAACAGGTGTTTATATTCGTGGAGCAGTTCTTTCACCTGTTGTTGTTGTTCTGGCTGGAGGTGTGCCAACTTTGTAGACTCCAGCTTCTCCAGGATTTCTGAGTTCTGAAGCTTGACCGAGCCCAGCTTTGAGTTTAGAGTATTTTCACTCAAGTCAGTTTCAGTATCACTATCTTCATAATGGCCAGAACTGACGGTACTGACAGGCTGAGTTATAGTAGGATTATCCCTATCAAATATGGCTTAAGCATATTTATGTGACATAGCTGTTTTTGTTTTCGCCTGTCAGGTGTTATTATGATGTAATTAAATCACTTAATTTCTTATCAATTAGGTATGGCCCAAAGTAACGAGCATGGAGTGGTTTGCCAGGAATGGAAGTAGAACAAGTACTTTTTGACCTGGTTCAAACTTCCGTTTTGAGGTGTTTTATCATATTTGGTTTTCATTGACTGCTGAGATGACTCAAGATTTTCTCTGGCTAATTCACATGCTTTAGAGAGTTTTGTACGAAAATCTGACACATATTGCAAAATATTCAGACAATCATCATCGTCTGATAGGAATTTCTCTTTAATGAGCTTAAGTGGACCACGGACTGTATGTCCAAATACAAGCTCAAATGGGCTAAAACCAAGAGACTCCTGAATTGACTCTCTAACAGCAAAGAGCAGAAAATGAATTCCTTCATCCCACTGCTTCTCTGTGTCAAAACAGTAGGTCCTAATCATGTTTTTCAAAGTTTGATGAAATCGCTCAAGAGCACCCTGACTTTCTGGATGATAGGCGGATGACCTATACTGTTTAATGCCTAGCTGATCCATTACTTGTTGAAAAATTCCAGACATAAAGTTGGAGCCTTGATCGGACTGGACACATTTAGGGAGGCCAAATAAAGTGAAAAATTTGACTAAGGCTCTCACTATAGTCTTTGTCTTTATATTTCTCAGTGGTATGGCTTCGGGGAACCGAGTTGATGTACACATTATTGTCAGCATGTACTCATTTCCTGATCTTGTTTTTGGTAGGGGCCCAACACAGTCTATTAGTATCCTACTAAATGGTTCTTGAAATGCAGGAATTGGCTGTAAAGGGGCCTTTGGAATGGTCTGATTTGGCTTTCCTACCATTTGACATGTGTGACAAGTTTTACAGAAATGTGCTACATCCTGCCTGAGATTAGGCCAAAAAAGTGACTGAGAATTTTATGATAAGTTTTCCTGACTCCTAAGTGACCAGCCCAGGGGGTTTCATGGGCCAGGTGCAATATTTCAGCATGGTAGGGCTTTGGAACCACAATTTGATGTTTTATAGCCCAATCGTCATCAACCAAAACATCTGGAGGTCTCCATTTACGCATGAGAATACCAGATTTTGTATAATAGGAAACAGAGCTATCGAAGTTTTACCTTCATCATCTACCTGTCAAACAAAGACAAAATATCTGGGTCTTTGTGTTGTTCTGCAATGAGATTTGATCTAGAAAATGTCTGACTTTGGTCAGCAGTTTACTGGAAGTTGCAAATCCACGAGGGATAACGGAATGATCCGTGTCAAACACCTGACTGAGAAAGGTGTCATTTAAGTCAACATCTGTGACATTATTTTGAGAGTATTTTGATTCTCGGAAGTTTTCTTTGACATGGCTCGAGTAATAGCACATGAAGGAAATAAATCGGGTATCTCTTGTTCAATTGGCTCTGGATCCTGATCTAAAGTAGGATTATCAGTCACAAGTGGATTAGTAATGACCTTGTCCCCAGCAAGGTCGTTTCCAAGAAGAAGGTGAATCCCTTCAAAAGGCAAAAAAGGCCTAATACCTAAAGTCACAGGTCCAGAAACAAAGTCCGAAGACAAATAGACATTATGGAGAGGAACAGGAATGTAGTCATTACAATCTACCCCTTAATAAGAACTTTAGAACCTGAAAATGACTTTTCAGAAAACGGAGGGTATCTGCCAACAAAAGAGACTGGGAAGCCCGGTATCTCTTAAAATTTTGACAGGGGTAGCGGAAGAGAAATCACTAGAAAGTGATATAAAACCATCTGAATAAATGGTTCGAAAATACCCATAATGCTATCTTGAGAAGAATTGACCTTGACCTCATTAATTGGGGATAAGAGGGGTTTAACCTCAGAAAATGTGTTGCACACATTATTAGACTCTAATTGAGTTGATGAAGAAATAAAGCCGGTGGGCTTAGATCCACTTTGACCACTTTGACCTTCACGTTTTCTTTTCAATTTGAAACACTCTGACATTAAATGGCCGTCTTTCTTGCAATAATTACAAGAAAGTGTACCGAACTGTTTGTCAGAAGGAGATTGAGACTTGGGATTTGATGATGTGGAAGTGTTACTTGAATTTTGTGAACTGTTGTCATTTGATTTCCTACTCTCCTTTGAAAAATTCTTGGATGAAAAGGACGAGTTAAATTTACCTGCATTGTTTCTGTATGAAAAGGACTGGGATGGTTTGCTGAGAAATGAAGATTTGTGGGTCAATGAATAATCATCGGCCAAACGTGCAGCAACCTCTAATGTATCTGCCTTTTGTTCATTGATAAACGTTTGATGTCACTCCGGATGCACCTTTTAAATTCCTCAATCAAAACAAGTTGTCGTAATTTGTCATAATTCTGACTGACCTTTTCAGAAGAACACCAGCGATCAAACAGTTGTTCTTTCGTTCGAGCAAATTCAACGTAAGTTTGATCTTCACCTTCTCACAATCCCTAAATTTCTGACGGTAAGCTTCAGCACCAACTCATAGCCCTTGAGAATTAATTCCTTCACAGAATCATAATCTGAAGCCTGCTCTACTGACAACTGAATGTAAATTTCTCTGGCTTTACCCACCAAAGCACTCTGCAAAAGCATAGACCAGGACTCCTTAGGCCAATCAGACTCTGAGCAATTTTCTCAAAATGAAGGAAATATTTATCAACATCCTTTTCTTGGAAAGGGGGAACTAACCTGAAATGCTTAGTGATGTCAAACTTGTCTGAAGGGAAGAATTTTCCTGACTGTCCAAGCTCTAAACGTTTATTTCTACCTGCAATCGCTGTTCTTCTAATCGCAATTCTTTTTCTCTCTGTCTTTCTTCCATTTCTAATCTTTCCTGCCTTTCTTTTTCTTTCATTTGCAATTCTTTTTCTTTCATTTGTAATTCTTTTTTCTTTCTGTCTTTCTTCCATTGCTAACTTTTCACGTGCCAAATCTGCCTGTATTTCTAACTCTAATTTTCTGAGTTCAAAGGAAGACTCAGGTTCATAATCTTTTAGGGCAGACTCCTCAAAATGGCCTGAATTAACTAATGTTTTGCAATCTTGAACTGTATCTCTCGCTTGCGCATAGATCTTTTGACTTCTACATTAAGGAAATTGCCAGTGCTATGAGGTTGTCTTTTCTGAGGGAATTAAATGTGTCCTGATCAAGGTCATCCATAAATTCGTCTGGTTTAAATTCCGCCATGATTGAATTTCGCTGAGTTCACAGTATACAGTAGTTTTGAAAAGGCTGTCAAATGTTGTCAAACGGCTCAAAATATTCGTATCCCGGACGAGCCCCCAATTTTGTTACGTGCAGAGAAAACGAACAAAAGGGTGAACTCAGCAGTTAACGTTTAAACAAAATTTATTACGAAAATAAAACTAATTGCTAAGTTAGGGATAGAATACAAGCTTTAAAGTGTACAGACTACTTATCTCAGCTGGGACGGCAAAGCTCCAGTCTCAGAGTTGTAACAGTCAGTCGGATGAATGAACAGTCCTTTGGTTTGCAGGCTTGAAGCTACACAAAGTCCACAGTATAAATCCAGCGTTGACAGTGAAGGTCTTGAAAAGTCTTGAGAATGACTACTGCTGGAGATTATAGTAACACACAAGAGACACGATCCCAAAAGTCTGACTGGAAGCTGTGCACGTCCCTTTTATAAAGGCATATAAGAACAATCTAGAACTTTTATTGACATGCTAATTACTGTTCTAAAATTATCTCCCTTACACAACTAATCAACTTTCCAGAACATTCCAAACATGACTAATTGAATTCAAGGTTGTGAGGTCATCAAGGGCAGTGACCTTGAGAATGTTCTAGACTAATTGAACTCAGGTCATGATGAGTGTGGGGGAAATGACCTACATAACAATATATATATATATATATATATATATATATATATATATATATATATATATATATATATATACAATTTATGTAAGCTAATTTGTCATATTTATATGGTAGCTCAAAATGATATGACATGTTAATCGATACTTAACATTAAACAAATTGGCACCAGCGCACTCTGTAGTCATTAGGGAGTATTATCTGGCATTTTGATTACGCACACCTGTTACTAACAGCCTATAATTCGGTGATCAGAAACCAAAGCTATCACCATATCATTATGTATTGATATGAGTATGCGACTTTTACATTTTAGGAAATGTACAGCACTCGCGTTCATCATTTGTTGCCGTGAAATATTGAGTTTCTCATTTCAGGTGTCTATTACGATGTTTGTCACATCAAAAGAGGATAAAAATTGTGGATGCCAAGTTTTTGTTACACAAGAAATAACATCAAAAGTTCCACATTTGAAACCAACTGCCACGATGGCCTCCATACATGCATGGAGCTTCATGATACATGTAAATATGCAGTTTGAAGACAGGAAGTTGAACAATCAGTCAGACTTCGTTATCTAGACTTGGTTCAATTAAAATAAAATAAAGTAAAAATAAAACCATTTGCAAAAGTTTTTCTTTTGTCTCTTCTAAATCATACTTGAAATTTGGCAGTCCAGGTCAGATTTCCTAGCAATAGGTCGAACGCTCTACCTCTGAGTCTGCGCGGCGGTAGTGAGTTAGTTTCGGCCGTGTCGGGTGAATCTCGCCTGTATCGTGTACACCCCACTCATCGTATTCACTCTCCTCACACGTTTCATATGAAAACAGAACACAAATCATCGCATTCACCCGACTTACGCGTTCACAAATCACAGACCTGAACAGAATTTATTCATTATCTCACCTTGCGCTTGCATATCGTACATGGATCTAGGCCGGACCTACGTTGTAACCCCAAACCTCTACCCGGAACGTGCACTGTATCGGACGTTATTCCATTTTCAACCTTTTCCATGTGTTGTTCTAAGGATTGCACAACTCAACAAGTAACTGATAGATAAAATATATTGTTTCGTCATGGACGGGCATAAGCTGCGGTTCACCTTTCCATTGAGGACAGGGAGCATCCCACTAAAATTAGCAATGCTACTCCACCAGTCATTAAGTGTTGTACCAGTCGGTCTCTCATATCAAGCAGAAATGTTAGCGTGTAAATTCTGTTTATGATTTTATTTGGTATAACTCAGAAATACACCTTTAATTCATTGTCTCAAATCTCCACTTTAAATCTTTCTGTTTCCTATATGTTAATGTACTTGACGGGTCGTGACACTTGGAAAAATAGAACGGTGTCAGAGTGTCTACGCATTGGCAGATGTTACTGATTTTGACCAGATGACATTTACGACACAGTGAAAAGCCTTGTCCCATGATAGGACTTCCGGTACAGTTTCTCCACCAGGCGAATTCTCCACAGGGTCGAACAAAACCACTGACATCTTTACTTGCAAGGTATTCATATGATACCGCTCTCAAAGGTCAGGCAAGTGCAAATGGCAATATCTTGTCGAACCTTGTGATGACATTTCCTTGCTGGTGCGTTTGTTGTTGACTTTGTCAAAGTTAACCCGTTGATAATCTGGTGACATTGTTCACAGATTAGTAATTTACCCTTGCTTGCTTTAGCGCATCAGGCAGTCAAACGCATCAGATAATAGACTCAGTACAGAGAAAAACTTCGCGTAAAAGTGTCAAAGGACAAATATGTAGCACAGCGAAGGAGAAAAAGGAATCGTTAAAAACCAGTGCCAATGAGACCAAGACACCAAAGGTTGGCTGTACTTACCATGGTCAAACCTATCAACATAATGTAATCCATAGCGAGAATTTGTCTGCATTTTGACTCGTTCCTGCTCAACTCGTCAAAATACGGTTACATCACTCGAATACGACCCAGTATCGACCCAAATTCGTGTAATAGCCCCTGAAAATGGCTTACAATGAAAAATCAAAAGTACGTTTGAAACTGATAGTATTGAACTGTTACACAATAATTGAAGAAGGAGGTAATAGTACATACTTATAGAAAATGAAAATCGGGTTTTTCAAATGAGAAACGATCTTTGGAAATTTTAAAAAATCCTTTTTCATCCGTGTGTTACTTAAAATTAATGCACACACCATTAAAAAAGAGACTGTAGGTGAATGCGGCAGATAGAAATGTCGTATTTGTCAAAACTAAGGAGTGGAACATGGAGTATATGTGCAAACACTACTCAAACACCAGGAGTCAGTCCTTCAATCCGTTCAGTTTCCAATTTTACTCATACACAGAAAATCAGACTTTAGCAAAAGAATAAACGACTAGCAGACAAACATTAAATAAGTAAGAAAAATACACACAGCTGCTTTAAAATGAGAGAACAACAAACTGTGTAGTAGTAGTAGTAATTGTGTATTATTGTGACTTGCAACTCTCTGAGTTGCCTAGGCCAATGGGCTTATCAATCACCATTCAATTAATTTTTATACAGTACAACCAGTTGAAGGTGTCAAAGAAGGATAAAAATATACAAATGAGTGAGAGTGAGCACGAAAGTAAGGGCAGTACATATACAAAACTTCTTTTCGTCTATAAACAAACTGCCTAACAGGCTCAGAAAACAGATATTTTAGTTTATCTGTGATTATGTTTATCCCATAATGTGTCCTTCATTGTTCCAATGTATATACGTCTTCGCTGTTGATATTGTTGACATTCAAATACAAAGTGGCATTTTTAACACGTTTATCCATCTTGCCCTTTTTCTTCTCTTGTACAATCATGTTCCGGTCAGAATTAATGAAAAAGTACTACATTTTGTAGGAGCTCACTCGACACGATGTTCACGTTTTGAAAGCGCCCTCAACCTCCCTGTAAAACAAAATTCATCCAGCAGTCTAAGAACCCATAAACAATATGCTCCTTTAGATATGAAACGTCGTCATAATATCAAGACTCATATTTATTCATTCATACATATGTTAAATATTCATATAATAATATACTTATATATATTTACACTTGATTCATTATAGTTTCAATATGAGAACTTCATCGTTATTTAAATCCAGCCTGAGATCTCGTGAGGGTCGAGATTTTATTAAAGGATTAGGGTTCGTTACCCTCTTACGCAGTCCTTGCACCTGAAATCGTTGATGAGGGCAAGTGATTTCCCCAGTTTTTCCCCAGTTTTGCATTGATTGCAAATATACTATGTCTAAAGCATTCTTTTTGTGCTCATTTTTTGTGTTCCTTATTTTTTCCTATTAAAGCTATGTAACAGAACTATACAAATACTTTGTGCCATGTCTATCAGATGAGAGCTGTAGGTGAATGCCTTTAATCTCGGTTGTAACTTAATCAATGCACAGGCAAGGGCGTTTTTGAGGATCATAATTCGCTAACGTCACTGTTGGAATTTCGATATCGTCATCTTCACGACCCTGGGGTCAGAATGAATGTTATAAAATTGCGGTTGGACTCAAATATTCAGCGATGAGGTGTTACTGCATGTTCCGCTGCAAGATTGTAATCATTTTTCCTCTTCGGTTCAGGTGCTGAATTTGATAAAATGAAAAGTACAACATTGCCAACTTTCTAGAATAGAGAACTGCCATGTTCTGAACTTCAAATGACTTGGTGGTCATTGAAGCACGTCTAATTGCAAAGATAAGGACGATTGCAAGTATGGTACAACATTCTATTGTGTATCGTCATGAAATTGGGGACCGAAATCCCCTAACCACAGATATTGTTTTTGCTTTGTTCTGCCTAATGTTCACATTAGTCTAGAGTAAATTTAAGACTAATCTTTAAAGTATCGTTCGCACATTTCAACCGTGTGATCGAATTCCATGGCGATTGTGTAAATGAAGTGTTCGCTCAATAAATGTGGAAAAGCAACAGGTTTTCATTTGATATAAAGAATGTGATATTGGTTTAAATCACGCAGGAAGTTGTGGTCTTGAGTTCACAATTAGTTAATGTTCATAAATAAAATCATGACATTTTATCAACTTGTTTAAAAGTTCTTTCTTCTTGTTTGACTTCTGAATGTTTTTCTTACGATACAGTTTTTCATACGATCATACGATTTTCATATCATCTGATACGTGCAGGTACTTGACATTGACCTTAGAAGCAAAGAGGTCAACTTAGCAAGTGCGTTTTCTTTCGGACAAACTGTCACTAAATTCTGTTCAGTTGTAGCAATGAAAAGGTAGTTTCGTCGTCTGTTCGTAATACACGTCTTCAAAAATAAACTTAACTACACATTTAAAAGTTTATAATCAAGCCGTTACTACTAGACAAGACTCGTTTAATTTCATCAATAAAATGTTTCGTCTATACAGCATATGTATAACCTGGACTTCTAAACACACTTGTTGGCAATCCCAACGTGTTCTTCAAACAGGCTGACCCTGAACGCTTGGTGAGCCTAGCTCGCAAAAAAGACCATTGAAGGCACATCACAATCTACTGTACAGTGGTGGAATATGAAGCTGCTCAGCGAACGAGGGGCTGTGAGAGTCAATAGAGAGTTGAAAGTTGTATCTGCGTAATATATATATATATATATATATATATATATATATATATATATATATATATATATATATATATATATATATAAAATATATATATATATATATATATATATATATATATATATATATATATATATATATATATATATATATATATATATATGTGTATATACACACACACACACAAATTTGTTTCGCCGACAGAGAAAATTATCCAACAAGTAATTTTAGGAAATCAAGTCATTTCTAGCCAATCATGTAAAAATTCTCATAAACTCTATCTCTGTCTCTTCTCTGTCTCTGTTTCTGTCTGTGTCTATCTCTCTATCTCTTCCTCCTTTTCCTACCTCTCTCCCTCCTTTCCCTCCCTTCCCCAACCCTCTCTCTCTCTCTCTTCTCTCTCTCTCTCCCCTCTCTCTCTCTCTCTCTCTCTCTCTCTCTCTCTCTTCTCTCTCTCTCTCTCTCTCTCTCTCTCTCTCTCTCTCTCTCTCTCTCTCTGGCGCCATACAGGGCGTAAGTTACTTCATTTAAAAAAAAATGATATGCATACATATATATATATATATATATATATATATATATATTATATATATA
Source organism: Ptychodera flava (assembly GCF_041260155.1). Taxonomy (NCBI): domain Eukaryota; kingdom Metazoa; phylum Hemichordata; class Enteropneusta; family Ptychoderidae; genus Ptychodera; species Ptychodera flava. Next base: position 12,855,199 of record NC_091928.1, read on the forward strand.
TATACTTTAATGTAATAGAACCAAACCCTTTCAGATTATAGAGCCAGTGTTGATATAATATATGTATATATATATATATATATATATATATATATATATATATATATATATAATATATTGCTTTAAATGTAATAGAACCAAGCCCTTTCAGATTATAGAGCCAGTGTTGATTGAGAAATTGAAATATTACGACACTGTAGAATGCGCCCACATGTGGTCCTTTTACTGCCCTTGTCCATGGCAACGTTGATAAAATCTGAACTTTGATATTGCCCTCGCTCTCATGTGTGATTATTTAATTCATTATCACATTTTATTGTAACAGCCATCTTATCTATTCACCTGCAAATCCACAAATAGAAGCTTATTATCTGTGGTCGACGTGTCCGTCCTGCGATATAGACACCGCCACAGACAAGTTAAAACAAGCCGATGTATCACATACATACATACATACATACATACATACATACATACATACATACATACATACATACATACATACACAGACTACAGCAGTGGATGTAAATACATATTCTGTCCTACCCTGAACATACACTGTCTCCTGAATTATCTTTATTATACTTGTCACAGTAAACAAAGCCATGTCTCTATATTTTCCTACGACAACATTTACATAGGCATCAACTACACCCAGTATCGACCAATGACTGTTTTGTGTCATATAATTGCAATAATTTTTGAGTGAAAATGTATTGATTGATTCAAGTATTTTCTGAGTTAGATTCCTTTATATATGTATCTTATGTCTATCTTTGTATTTATAAAAAGTGAAGCGTTTTACTTTTTGCTTTGTTATTAAATATCATTCTTTCAATAATAATGATGTGTATGCTTCAGCACACATAGTGAAACGATTAGACTTAACGTGTGTTCTTTTTTCCTGCAGATATCACTGTGTAGGCTTGAGTGTCAATATTTTAAGCCGTACTGGAGAGTTTCACTTGCTGTCTTGAGGTAGAATATAATGCGCCTCGAGGACAGATATTCGGATACTCAACATTTTACGATTCCTTTCTGATCTACCACTAGTCGCGGGCTCATTAGCTCACGTGTGTAAACACGTGGGCTAATGTCATAGCGATGTCTGTCTGTCTGTCCGTGTGTGTGTGTATGTTATTGTGTGTGTGTGTGTGTGTGTGGTGTGTGTGTGTGTGTGTGTCTGTCTGTCTGTCTGTCTGTCTGTCTGTTTACACTATAACTCAAAAACGCCTGTACGGATTCAAGTCAGATTTGGTACACAGGTACCATATGCTATTTGCAAGAACTGATTAGATTTTGGTCAGTGTGGCTTGCATATTAATGAAATTATGCAATATTGTTTTTTCCGTACAATGGTTTCGCTATGGAGACGGTAATGACAGTGTAGACATATATCAAGAAATACTGCACAAAATTTCATGGAACTTTTCACAGATGACAGTCTCAGAACATTATGATGATACTGTGAGTGTCATGTCAATTATCTTCTCATTTGCATATTTAATGATATTTTGTTATTAGTGAGATAACTCTGAAATTTCTGCGCCAAACTTGATGATACTTGCAACAAATATTGATCTGATATATCTAATTATATTAGAGGCATTTTAACAAATAGTGTCAAGTTAACAAATAGCTCATTTGCATATTTTAAAAAATGTTGTAATTAGTCATATAACTCCGATATAACTTCACAAAATGTGATGAAATCTGCTGCAGATACTGAACTTACTGATATCTAACTGTAGTGTAAAGCATTTAGTAGTGTGAAATTAATTAAGGGTTCATTTGCATATTTAATGATCTTTGTAATTAGTGATATTACTCCAAAATTACAGCAATAAATTTGATGAAACTTGCTGCAGATGTTGATCTGACAAATATCCAATGGTACTGAGAAGCATTGAGCAGTGTCAAGTTAATAATTAGCTCATTTGCATATTTCATGATTTTTCATAATTAGTCATATAACTCTGAAATAACTGCATCAAACGTCATAAAAACTGCTGCATATTCTGATCAGACAGATATCTGGCTGTGTTGTAAAGCAGTTAGTAGTGTAAAGATAATTAAGGGTTCATTTGCATATTTAATAAACTTGTTATTAAGTATATAACTCTGAAATTACGGCACCAAATTTTGTGAAACGTTGATTTGATAAATATTTAATTGTGCTATGAATCATTGTACAGTGTCAAGTTAATTTAGGGTTTATTTGCATATTTAATGAACTTTGTAATTAGTTACATTACTCTAAAATTACAGCACTACATTGAATAAAACGTGCAACAAATGTTGATCTGATGGATATGTAATTGTCCCATGAAGCATTGAGCAGTGTCAAGTTAATGAACAACTCATTTGCATATTGAATAAAGTTTTGTAATTAGTAATTAAACTCTGAGAGTACTGTGCGAAGTTAAAAAACCCTGCTACATATAGTGATAACATATATCTTATTGTTCTGTGAAGGGTACTACTATTAATGAACTTGTTGTAAAACACGTGAGCATATTCAGTTCATTATCTGGTTTTAAAGCTCTTGGTATAAGAAAAATGTTCACCATTTTAGTATTTCGAAAATCTTATTTTCCTTTATAGAGTTAACACAGGTGGCGTCTTTTGTTAGATAATCTGTTGAGTTTCCTCATTTCCAAGCTTTTACCGATGACTCCCCCCCCCCGAATTTTATTTTTGATTTGTTAAAGGAATGGTTAAGAGTTTCATTGAGGAAAGTTCAGGCAACGGTTTAAGTCTTTTACTTTCGAGGCGCATATTCAATGTCGCTATATATTGTCAGGAGAATACTTATATAGCTCTGGAGCCTGAATTTTTTATTTTACATTTACTTTAATAGTCGCTGCAACACAGACCAATGACACGGACTACCAGACAGTGTTCGACGAGTTCGATCTGTGAAGATACGCCCCGATACTTGGGCCGGGCTAATGTGGAACGGTTTGGAAGCTTTTAGCCAATAGGTCCACTGAAACTCATTGTTCCTATAGAATGGTACTGGTGTAAGGCTCCGTAAATTGCTGTAGATAATGAAGATCTACCAATCAGCTAGAATCGTCCGAGCCGCCGCACATTGCTGGGCTACTGCGATACAACAAAATGCCCAGTGGTCACTGTAAGCTACTACAAAACTGTCGAAAAAATGTTAAACATAATAACTTAAAACATAATTAATATTTCCTTAAATTATCGATCAGGTAAGACAAGCTGGCCAAATAAAATTACTGGAATTTTTCAAGACTGATATTACATCAAAAGTTGAGACAGGCATACTATATGATAATGTTGTGTCAACGATTATAATAATGTACTGAAGACATCAGAGTTGGCCATAATGGACAAAGGCAGCACCGCTTTTAACAATAAGCCCTTTTAAAGTTCCGTGGACCAGCGTTCTATACCCATGATGCTTTGCAAAATTAGCGTCTTCGAGGGTACCACTTTGCTCGTATCGCCTATTCTTAAACACAGGTCTACTATATCCAGATTCATTTTTCGCGCGTTTTTAGACTCACTCTGTGAGAAAATGTGAGCTACACAGTAATATGTCGATGCATTTATAGCTGTCTGATGCAACAGTTTTACAATTGCGCATCAATCTTACGGGAATCTGGAAAATGTTTGTGGGATTCGCGTTTGTTTACATGTGTGTTCAGTGCGGATGTGGCAAGCATTCCTGATTTTACCGCCACAAAATTAGACTTGTGAGGTTGCAACGAAAACCTTACACGAGACACCTCCAGGACATGTCTCCTTCAACTAACGTCTGAATGGTGGTGTTCTTTGCTCCGGTCAAATGATTGCCGCTGTGTCGTATCAAGTTTTATCTCCCAGCCAAAAATTTGTTCAATAGATTTCGTCTGTAGATAATAAAATCACCATTACTTTTTGTACGTAATCTTTACATGTTCAGTGCAGTCTTTACATTCAATTTGATGGCAGATATTGTATAAGCTTACTTTTGCGTGAAATCTCTTGTCAAAAGCAACATCCGATTATTGTGATCACCATCCGTATGTAAATAAATCAGAACGACACAAATTTCCTCCAGATTTCCATAAAATAGTACATAATTGGCAAAATTTTATATTCAACAGCTTTCAAATAGATTGACATATACAAGATGAATAATTAGCTTACTTTTTTCAACAGAATAAGTCGGATAACAAGCAAAAAATGATTCTTGTTATAGCAGACCTGTGTTAAAGTATAGGCGATACGCGCAAAGTTGTACCCTCGCAGCCGCTAGTTTCGAAAGGCATCGTGGGTATAGAACGCTGGTCCGCGGAACTGTAAAGGGGCTTATTGCTTACCCTAAAAGAACTGTCCATCCCAAGTAAGTAGTTGTGCAATTGCATCACTTAGCTTCTCTTCTGCAGCGGATCTAACCAGTATGTTTGTCGTTCAGCCATTTTCACGCATACTTTGAACTTTCAAAGTAGTTACAGCGTCATCCGACGGAAGCAGTCAATCCTCGCGAACACAAATTAACACGATGTCATGCATTAAGTTTGATCACATATGTCATGTGTCGGCATTGCCGTTGTTCTATTGTTTAGGGCGTATAAATATGAACCTGTATTTTAACATTTACTGTATGACTCATACATTCACTGTAACCAGAACTACTTACAGCACGGCGTTAGATGCAGCCAAGCGGTCCAGGTTTGCAAGGTGTGTTTTAGTAGCCTTGACAGTGTTTTGACAGAGTACTGAGTTACATGTTTGAACCTTAGATAGTCAAACTTTAGTTTTTAAGTCATTTTAGGCGACAATCATCGAAAATGTATAAATAGATCATATAAATACCTTTGAACTACATTATATCCGCAATAAAATTTTGGAAAATTCAAATACAACAACATTACTCCCGTGTCGGCAACTTCATTCCAAATAAAGCCTCATATTAACAAAGTTAATTTAAGAATAAATACTTGTGCGAACACTTATGATGTTATTTTTAACGATAAGCAGACTGACGCACCGACAGTTATTTCAAGTTTGCCTTTGAGGACGCCCTGAGAAATTTTCATGCTACCGCACAGCTCGACCACTGTTCGGATGAAGAAGAATCTAATTGCAAATGTTTTAGTCTTACTGACCCTCTTAAATGAGACATAACAGTCTTTCAAATTGTGAAAACCTGTGTTGGCAGATGAATATTGATGAAGTGGTATACCCCGGTGGAATGATATCAAGAAGTAACACGCATGCAACCACAGCTTTTACAACCAACAATATATTGAATGCACAGTAAAGTAAGCAAGGTCGAATTTAATCGATTCCCCCAATTTCGAAATGTCCCGACGAAAACAGCCGTCACAGTGCGCATGTCCTATAAAAAGCACGTTCCATGAAATTAATATGGTCGATATCGCGTCATATCGACCAAACTTCGTGTAATAACCCCTATAAAGCTACAGCAATGAAGAGAGCAGATATCAGAGTATGCACACCAGAATATGTAAATGTGGCTTTATAATATAATCTGCTGGGTAAAGATCTGCATTATATTGATCGCAATAAATGATCAGTTGTAAACAGGGAATTATGATGTCTCCCAAAATCTGCGTATGACGAAAAGTTTGGGTGATCTTGATATGGTAACAAATAAAATACATCGGCACAGAGAATGGCAAGGTTTGAAAAGGTCTCAAGTTGTTTATAGTACACAAAATGGATGTAAATGTATTGAGATAATGAAAATGAGTCCTTAAAATGGTGAAGCTTGGAGCTCAATAGAAAAAAAAGATACATGGAAATAGAGGTAAGAAAAATATATAGGGCTATTAACAAAAAGCAAGCTGCGAAGATTGACAGCCGTAACGATCAAACAAGGTGATTCAGTGTGTACGAAAGGTAATAATTAGAAGATATAAAGCGTTATATCTTCAGTATTGTGCATCGTTCTTACCTGTAACTTACTTAATATTGTTCTTTGGTTTTTCTTGTTTTCAGGATGTCAAAGCTATAAGGTTTTTTTTGGTTCGTTTCAGTTTCAGTTACTTCAGTTAACAACTTTAGCTTGTTGAAAAACTTTTTTGAGATTCTTTGAAGGACGAAGCGGAAGGTCATATCACTCTGAAAAATGGTTGAGGTGTTCGACCTCATGGTACGGCTCCTTTGAATTTACGCATAATTAACTACCAGGGTTCCCGGATACCAGATATCGTGACTAATTAAAATAAGCAGGTGCTCTGTTCAAATAACTGTAAAGTCTATACATCGTCACGATATGTGATAGCGAAGACCAACTTGTTTATTTGAACAGTACTTTAGAACTGTCTGACAAGTACTGTTCATCTTCGAAGCCTATTGTTGTTTTAAGTTGTGCGCGGTACCACACAATCTGTGGAGATGATTATCGATAATGTGCAGGAAACAACTGTCTTTTAATCGCTCAGAGTTATTTAGCAGAGAATTGTACTTTATTCATATGTTCTCCTGTGAATAAAATGTTTAATTTACTCTTTATCAACCATGACAAGAATGATCTCTGTTCAGAGAGAGAGAGAGAGAGAGAGAGAGAGAGAGAGAGAGAGAGAGAGAGAGAGAGAGAGAGAGAGAGAGAGAGAGAGAGAGAGAGAGAGAGAGAGCGCATATGGTTGGACTTCGCACATACCTCTGCAGAATCAGTGTACAGTGAGAGGGGTTATATGTGTTATGAAAACCCCCAACTGACTGTCCATCCAGAAAATCTATTAAGGGGTTGCTGCACCCAACACTGCGTATTTTGCTCAAAAATTACTTTTTGCAAAAAGTTCATTCCTTTATTTTAATTCATTTAGTAACCAAATATTAAAATATTGGTTGGGTTACCTTTCACCTTGTCAAGCAGTCGTAAGTTGCGTGATAAAGAAGTGCTAATTTATGCCAATGAAGGCAAATCACCTGATTTCCTGTTTTTCCCCTCCAAATTTCAAAATATCGAAAGAATTTAACTCCACTCTGGCTCGATCAAATTTTCTGAAATTTTCAAATTATGTTTTATAAAAGCTGTATAACAACACGACTATTTTGTTCAGCGATAAAGTTCTTACATTTTGAATAAGAGGCATTTTAATTTTGCAAATCATAATTTTAATAACTTATTTGAGTGTTAGTCTTTTAGAATGATGATAAATAACGCAAACTGAAATATTTATTTTTATGTACATATACTCTTTTATCAAGTGATATATTACATTTCAGAAAATAGTCTCAATTTTTTACTTAAATCAATTTTTATCATTAATACCAAGATTGAGGGTTTTTTACCTCAAATATACACCCAATTCAGCCTTTTAGTAAACTACTGCTGCCATACTTAACTTTAGAGTCTCTGCTTTTTGAAAAAATATCGTATGAGGGGGTTTCCCTGTCATCTTTGATGAGAAATATTGCATTGAAAAAGGCTGTGTTGGCAACATGCAGCAGATCCACTTTAATTATGACGTGACATGTTGATTGTTTACCGTGGCATGCTGAATTGATTTTGGTTGTATATCCTGTTTCGTTTTGAATAAATAAGCAGGGCTGGTATTCAATTATTTTTTGTGTCAGTGGAGTTGACAGTTAACTCTTTAACGAAGGCATTGCATGATATAAAGGTGACCAACAGAACACTTCAGATCAGTCCACCTGTGGCAGTCCTGAGCGATGATGGCTGGCTTGCGTGTTCCGTTCCTGATGGTGGCTCTCCTTGCCAATCCTTGCTTCACTCGCAATCGGATCGACTTGGTCAACAACAAATACACCACTATACTGGTTGCAATCAACGAGAAAGTCGACGAGGATTACAGATTAGTCGATTACATCAAGGTAAACACGATATTGCTACATTTGTGGCTCTTTCACCAGCGCTGGGCATGGTTTGGAAATCCACTTCTCTCAAGATGTGTGACTTTATTTTAAAGTGGTCAGAACGACGATTAGAGTGTAGCAGAGAAAAAGGACACTGCCCGTATTTCTCGATGAATGTTAGATTGAATCAAATTTTAGATCTAAACGTGTACGTCATTTGCAGGTTTTTCGTGCCACAGATATTGCACTACAGTTATTTTTTACATTGTTTGGACACAAACCCATTTTTCATTTTAATTATTTTCTTTTGTTACCTTAGGAAGGTACATTTCTTCTAGCCAACTTAAAATACCATTCACTATCTTTAAATTACAGTATAATAATGACGATGACGTAAAGACACAACAAAAGTCGGTATCGCTGAAGACAATGGGTACTTCAGACGATGTTTAGTGGGGCGCAAGTATCTCGGGGGACTGTAGAAATAGACTTCAGTTTTTCTATCGCTACACTACTTTTTCGATTGTCACCGTGAAGTAAATCGTTTTGCCCAGAAGAAATTTAGTAAATTTACGAAATTTCGACAGTTTACGTTTATTCCGGAGAGTTAAGTTAAAATAGGAATTCGTCGGTATCGCTGAAGGCAATGGTCCCTTTACTCGAGTCGATGTGTAGTGGGGCGCAAGTATCTCTAGGAACTGAAGAAATAGACTCTAAACAAACAAATCTGACCACTTTGGTACTTAATTTCTTTTTTGAGTGTTGCTGCTGTGAAGTCAACTTTCTCGCCCCGAAGAAACTTTATAAATTCGCAAACATGCCACCTTTACTGATTCAGAAAGCATCCACGATATACTGGCAATGATCCACACATTGTTTAAAGTTTACTAGTTCCGATGTCTAAAACTTGGCATCGCCACCGGGAGCGACTGTACTGCATTTATTCAAATGTTTATCACAGAGAATTACTAAGGAAAACAATTTTTCGTGTATTCCGGGAATTTAAGAGAATTACTTCACAACAGTCAATTGTATATGTTAAATCAGACATAGGGATTCAAAAACAGATTCAACGCTATATGCCCCCAGCCTCTGCGATATTTATGAATGCAGAGTTATGACTTGTAGCAGCTGACCTTATCAGGTGGGAATCATATTAATCATGAAATAGTATATGAGAAACATATAGAATGCAAGTATAATTATTATGATATTGTCATCATACTTATATTATAGATATAAAATATACCAATAATCACTGTACAGAGCAAGTTATTAGTAAGTAAGTGCCATGCCTTTGTATACATTCTTGATTTTATATTTTAGTATGTTACTTAAATCTTTAGCTCAAGAGGACGCGTTTAAGTATAGGAGAACTTAGGGCGACAATTTTTATTTTTGTGTTTCTCATCTCCTGACCGATCGTAAATTTCAGCTCCGACATGGAAAAAAAACAAAACAAAAACAACAACAAAAAAAACAACTTTTTATTTGCACCGCCTCTGAGGCGATAATCCTAGCAACAGCACCACCACCATGAAATTGTGAGATCGCAGCGACTCAGGCTGAAAGGAAAGAGAGCACAGAACACTGAACTGAAAGACAAGAAATTGCAGTGACTGAATGGACAGAACATTGAACTGAAACAAGAACACGTTTTTTTGTACTTAAAAATTGTAGAGACTGAAAGGACAGCACATTGAACTGAAACAACTACATATTTTTTTGGTACTCGTTTTTTTGTTTCGACCGCCCTCCCTGCCCGAGTATTCCTCTGGAGATGAGAAAAAAACCAACCCCCCTCCCAAACAAACAAACAAACAAACAAACAAACAAACAAACAAAAACATAAAAGGGTCACCCTTACAGAGAACTCTCTGCTTGTCAGTCCATGTGCGTGCTTGTATACTCTATCATTGCACGTACATATCCATACCAAATCCATCAAGGCTTTAACTAAGTTTAAGGACAGCGTACAGTACAAGACAATACACCGCTGCACATCTACAAGTCGATAAGTTTTTGAAAATACTGAAAAATATTTAATTGACTATATTTGTACGTATAGATAACATGACAATTCTTGTTCCAGACTAGATGTAAGGAATTGCATTTATAAGTGAATGACATTTACTTCAGTATACATTGTTAGTATCTTATAATTTGATTCTAGTCCAGACTAGATTTGCCTTTTTAACAAGAACACAGGACATTGCTCATGGAGGCTATATTGTTAAGATTGACACTATGAGAATTTCGACCTCATTTAGGAAGTATAAGGGAGCGGTCAGTTATTATGGCCGGCGGTGGGCCGGCAAATTCTTCCTGCGCATCAAGCAAAATAAGTGAATCCCCCTACCCATTGCACCAAAACATTGATGACCCCCCTTTTAAGATGACAAAAAATTCATGACCCCCCACATTGCTTGAGTAAAGCTGCACACACATACACCTCGGGGATAGAATCCTCCAAAAAGATTCTCAGATATTTTCAAATGACCCTCCTTAATACAAACTCACAAAGTGTTAATGATCAACTTTCCCCTTCAGAATTGCTATAATTTTGAAATTACCCCTCATAGGGATTAGACAGAAATTACATGTAGATCGCAATATTTGTGCGGAAGCGTGTGTGTACAAATTTTGGATATTTGTATTTAATTGATGATCAGCTGTTGATAATGTTGATTCACTCTACATGATAGTGTATGAGAAAACTACGTAATACTTTTTTAATACAAAACTATATCTATGCATTTATAGATGTTTGATAATTGACATAAATGTACTTATAACTTGTATGTTGACAAAAAATTTGACTTTAGAATTTCACCAAAAATGTTCCACCACTATACATAGGAGTCTATGATAAAATTGTGAATAATTTTATTTTCCAATAAAAAACTTGCTATACTTGAGCATGTACAGACATTGAATAATTAACATAATTGTACTTGATTAGCATATGATGGTTAAAGGTGCATATTATGTGTGCAAGAAATCTGATTTTGAAATTTCACTAAAAGTGTTCATCCACTATACATGGGAATCTATGAGGAAAGTATAAACATTTTTTTTCCAATACAAAAATAGGTAAATCTGTGTATTTATGTACTCCCGCTTATTAACATCAATGAACTTGATTAGACTAGGGTGGTAACAAATGGATGTGTTCGCCAAAAATTGGATTTTGGAATTTCACTGAAATGTAGATTCACTGTACATGGGAGTCTATGAGGCAACTATAAATATTTTTTTTCTAATACAAAAATGGGTAAATCTGTGTATTTATGTACTCTTGAGTATTAATATTAATGTCCCTGATTAGACTAGGGTGGTTACAGATGGATATATGTGCAGGAAATTTGATTTTAGAATTTCACCTAAAAGAATTATTTAACTTTCCATGGTACTTGTAGTCTACAGGTATCTATTTAAACTTGCCATATCTCTAATATGTAAGTAATATGAATTGTTCATTGACCTCAGTGAGCTCCTTTGACAATAAGACAAGCCTCAGAGTTGCCAAGTCAAGATAATTATGCGACAGATAATTATACTTTTGTTCAGATTTACAATTTAACGACTTCAGCGAATGAAATCATGCAGCGAATGATTTTTATCTCTCAGAATATTTCTGAACACTGAAACTGCGTTTTGACGGGACGGATGCTTATAAAAATCAAGTGACCCCCTCTGAGCTGTTTGAAAATTACACAACCCCCTTTGCAGTTTTCAAATTTGAGGTGACCCCCCTTGATTTTGCCGGCCCACCTCCGGCCGTAATAACTGAACGCTCCCTAACAATAAGTTGCATTTCCGAAGCAGAATAAAACACTGGGAAATACTTATAGTTACACCGGCTTAAGATACAATGCAGCGGAAAAAAGGGCATTTACAAATATCCCCAAAAGTTCGTATATTCTATCTTAATTACTCATACTTTCCTGAATAAATTGCTTGTATGTCGACATCCCGAAGCAACTACTCTTAAAGCTGACTTCAAATCGGACATTTTCAATTAGTTTAGAGGACTGTGTACTTGTGAAGAACCGTGTTTTACAAATATTAGTTTTGTGGAGGGACCGTGATTGATTTCATTTTGAGCATCGCATGTAATGATTTAATGACAGGAGAAATAATTTCTTCAGGTCCGCCATCTTTGTGAAGTAATTTGAATATTTCCGTTTCCCCTGCAGGAAATCTTCTCCGATGCATCGCACTATCTTTATGAAGCGACCAATCATCGAGCCGTTTTCGGCGACGTCACAATACTGCTTCCGAAGACTTGGAGCGACAACATAACGACAAATCCATCCACAACTGAACGATATGACATTGCTAATGTTATCGTTGATCATGCTAACGCTGACTACGGTGACAGTCCCTACGCCCAGCAAACCCGTCCCTGTGGTGAAAAGGCCGAGTACATTCATCTGACTCCGAGGTGGATAGTTGACAGAGAATACTCTGAATACAATTGGGGTGAATCAGGTAGCCTGTAGGTTTTTTGCGCATGCGTACTAGCAGTGTTAGTGCGCTATTGTTTATATGCCGACACCGACCTTGAATATACCCGCTGCACTTTTCTCTAAATTTCATTGTACACCTGGAAATCAAATACACACAAAAGTTATATCAAATTTTTAAATGGTTTAGGTTGCCAGGCACAATTCTAATAAGCGATGTCTTAATGGCTGATGATAAATTAAACAAAAATATTATTAAATTCGCACATTTTAGGGTAGTTGACAGTCAAGCATTTTTGTTTCTGCAGGTAAGGTCATTGTACACGAGTGGGGTCACTTACAGTGGGGAATATTCGATGAATACCCAGGGGAAGACGAACACTTTTATTTGGATCCCAATGGACGAGTAGAGCCAAGCAGGTGTTCTGATGCTGTCACGGGGATATCGGTTGAGGTAGACCCTAACACTAACAGGGCGGCACTCTGCAACACGGATCCAGATTCTGGACGACTGCCAGGCCCGAACTGTCGATTCTATCCCTCCCCAGCCAACACTGCAGCAGCATCGTATATGTTTGCAAATTATCTTTCTTCTGTAAGTGTAAACTTTGCGGTATCTTCACTGCTGTTAGTTATGTATTACGACAATTTTTGTTCAGCGAAATTCGATTTCCTGAACTTTTCATGATTCATCTGAAACTTCAAAAGACCATTTTCAAACCGGAAACTCTTTTCTATTGCTGTGAACGCGTTATGTCTCTCTGTATAAGAATACTTTATCAAATAAGATGCCAATCCTGTTGTTTATCTTTCTGTTGTTCTAGAACCAGTTGCCCGGCTTTGACTAAAAACATCGACAGGTTTTGACACGTTGATTTTTAATGTGATCGCAAACCGATATAGATTTCGTCACTTTTTGCACCTATTTTATCTCCAGGTAATCCATTTCTGTCACAGTGACCCGAACGGTGACCCTACATTGAGGCACAACCCTCTGGCTCTGAATAAACACAACACACAGTGTGCGTACAGAAGTGCCTGGGATGTGATGGACAATTCCTTGGATTTCCAGAATGCAAATCCATCTCGTTCTGATCTGAATACCACGCCTACATTCAGCGTAGTCAAGGAAACAGATTTCCGCACTGTGCTTGTGATGGACATCTCTGGAAGCATGGGCTCAGTGAGTTTCCTTCTCCTAAATATCTGGATCAGTTAACAAGGTCAAATAAACTTACACCTTGACGGTCAATGGTGTTGTACACAAATAAAAGAGGCGCATTTTGAATATCAAGGAGCAACTTTTAATAGGGCAAACAATAGATACTCTTGAAATTACTCTTGAAATACATGAAGTATTATAAACTATACATATTTTGAAAAAAATGTTTTAGTACACTTTAACAAAAAATTACTAGAACAAGATTGGAACTGATTTGGGATAATTGGACGCTGAAGTAAAGTCGGTTGCATCTGCAAATTAAGCTCATCTGCTTTTCTTTTACACTTGATTTTATGAGTAATTTGTAATATTGTAACATTCAGCTATAGGGCACCTAACACTTTTGAGAATTTTGAAAAATATGAAGAACCAATTATCCCTAATTAGTTCCAAGCGTGTTCTAATAACATTTTGCAGAATTCTAGGATGGAATTACAGCACCAAGCCGCGTCTAAATACATCGGTTCGACTTTGCCTGACGACAGCTGGGTCGGCATCGTCCAATTTGGCTCTACTGCTACGGAATTAGCTCCTCTTACGAAGATTGTTGACGAACAGACAAGAGAAAATCTGATCAACTTACTGCCAACAAGAGCTTCAGGGGGAACATGCATTGGATGCGGGTTAAAGGAAGGAGTGTTTGTAAGTTCCTGTCAGTTGTATATTGTTACTTTAAGGTAGGACGCACCTCGGGGACATATATTAAGACTCTCAAACTTTTACAATTCTCTTCTGATATACCACATGTGGGTGTTCATTTTAAAGCTCTTGGTGAAAGAAAACTTTTCACCGGCTTAGTTTTTCGAAATTCGAAAATTTTTATTTTTCTCCATAGAGTTAACACAGGGATAGCGGCCATTTTGAATTTCTGACATCGATAAATCTTGGGTAATTTGTTTCTCTAGTACCAAAATTTGCATGGTGACCCCGAATTTTATTCTTGATTTTGAAAGAGAATGATTGAAAGATTCTTTGAGGAAAGTTAGAGCAAAAGTTTAAGTCTTTCACTTTTGAGGTGCATACTACCTTAATATGTATTTTAACTCACGCAATGATATGGCAGTCACTGTACAACTTCACAGACATTGAGATATTGTGTTTCCTAGACTTTTTGAGTGTCTATGGTATAACCTGTTGCCCGTACTAAAATATTGTAAAGCAATTAATATGGTCAACTGATTGTTCTGCATTCACATATAAGGTATAGGTAGTATAATTCGCACCTTTACATGACAGCAACAACTGTTCAGTTCGAAAATAACAATAGTATTTTTCCTAATCTTAAAGAATTAAAGACTTATTTTACTGAAATTAAGAGCGAACAGAGATGATATTTTGTAAGGTAAATACAAATGCAAGAATGTCTCTTGTTATCAGGTTTTTGAGAGAAGTCACTTCGGACAAGCAGCTGGTGGCGTCATTTTCCTCACCACAGACGGTGCAGAAAATGTACCACCCTACATTGATGAAACCCTACCCTACCTGGAAGACAGAAATGTTATCGTAGACACCCTCGCCTTCAGTAGCCAGGCCGACCCGAAACTTGTGGAGCTCTCTGAAAGAACTAACGGCAAATCGTGCTGGTATTCAGAGAGTGACGACTCCACCGCACTCCATGACTGTTTTACAGCGTCTTTTACGGAACGGACCAGCTCCAGCTCGGAGACGCCTGTTCAGGTAAAGTATGCCACGCGTCATGTTGTAAAGAAGTGAAAGTTTCTGGCCCTTATGTTTCCTTTAATTTAAAACAAAATATCAGTTATAAATCCCTTTATCATTCAATACTCAAAAACTGTGTCCTTAAAAATCAAAATAATTTCCTCTATTTCAGCTCGCGAGTTATAAAACTACTATATTGGCACGAACGACGGATTTTGGAAGCATACATATTGATTCTACCATAGGCCGAGACACGATTTTTTTCTTCTTTTGGGACTTTGGCAGCAACCAAGCCGTTGACGTGAAAATAACCCGGCCCAACGGTGGTATCATCGACAGCAACGACCCGCAGTATGATAGCAATTCCGCAAGTCGTGCCATTATCGTCGCTATCGACGACATAGCTGAGGTACGAATTTCTTGCGACATATTCCTCATTCTATCACTTGTCTCATTATGTTCGCTGGAATTTTTTTTACCATCATATATTATTTTATCCGGGTATGACGTTGACGTTGTCATGACAACAAGAAATATACACCATGACGTCAACATCACTGTGCTATGATAAGAATTGGTAAGTTTACGGACTGAGAAAATAAAATGTATTTGAGTGTACAGCTTTTGCAGTTGATTGTTGACGAAAACTCGGTGCCTTCGTAAACAAAATCAATTTAAAAACTGCTGCATAATCAAAAAAACAAACTAAGAAACAAAAATCACATCTCTCACAGGTTGGAGAATGGCTTTATGAAGTTCATAACCCGGATAGCAGGAATCAAGTGGTAGAAATTTCAATAGACTCAAAGTCCATCGATTCGTCGACTGAACCAATTAGACTGAGCTCCACACCTAGTTCCGACACGGTCACGGAGTCTCCACCAATGGCAACCATCTACGCTGACGTAAAGCAGGGCCATAGTCCAGTTTTGAACGCTCACGTCATCGCCGCCATAGAACGACCAAGTCCATTCGACATTGTAGAGCTTCAGTTGTTTGATTCGGGCACAGGTCGGTTTATTTTTTCACGCTTCTCAGTATAAAGACCTTGGTATTAAGGTTTTACAGGAATAAGTCCTCTTTTTGACATTTTTGTGACACCAAGAAAACATGGAATACTTGCATAAAGTCATTCGGTGTACGAAATGACGACAGTACCTAACTGCTGCATTGTAAACAATTAATCATTTGCTACAAACGAATGACTTCGCCTTTTACCTCCAGACGAAATGGACTTCTTCCTATTTCTACTTGCTTACCCACAAATAAACATTGCAAGAGTGTAAAGTGAAAGCTTCTATCCTCATCTATATTAAAGACAACCCTATGTAGTAACATTTCATCCTAAAAGCTTCCTAGAGGTCCAAACTGTGTGTAACAAGGTAATACATTTATGTTCAGGTATGCATGCAAACACTTGTGCAAGGAACTTGAATTTTCGGTACAGACCGCAAATGCTTCACTGAATGTTTAAACTTGTCTGGCTGCGAGCAGAGTTGAAATATCTACAGTTGACCAGTGTTTCAAGAAGTAAAAAGACTCAAATTACTCTTCATATCAAACAATTATGCATCTTCTAAAAAAGAGCTACTTTGTCCCTCGACTGCTTGATAAATAACCGTGTAACAATCTAACGATGGAAGATGCTCAGCCATAAATAACAAAGGAGCTGGGATACAGCGTCTATTTGTGCACTTCACAAACCCATATATAATCTTATTTAATGACAATTTATCAAATGTTTCCCAACTGTCAAACTAGGCGCTGACATAACTAGGGACGATGGAGTTTATTCCGGATATTTTGTGGAATTCGTTGAAGCATACTGCTCCACAGCGTGTCGCTACAATATCCAGGTTACCGCCAACGATGTTGACGGCAATGCCGTTTCCAAGGTGACGAGTCGCCTCGGAGCAATGCCTCGAAATTACTGTAAGATTAATTATCATGACCATTCTGTGAACATTATCGGGTACCGTGACATGTCTATCACGTGTAAATATACCATTCCAGTGTATTATAGATAATTGTTCTATTTTAAACATAGAAAATGTCACGAATCCCGGATCTCATGAATTCATACATGTTGACATGGACAAGATAAATTGCTTAGAGGGATCAACATACCCGTTTTGCATAGTAACAGTAACTGAGCTCCAATTTAGGCTCTTTTGCAGGAAGTTTATATAAAACAAGGGCACTTTTAAGAGTAGTAGGCTACGTTTTACGAAATGACTAATCCATGTAACCTACAGCTGTCATACCGGAGAAAACCGAAGCCACACCAGTGGGTGATTTCAACAGAGTGGCGTCAGGGGGCGTCATACAGGTTGACGATAACGTGGACTATGTTGATTGGAGTGACCCAAACGCCGACCCGTTCCCACCTTCACGAATTACAGACCTACGAGTCGTTAAGACATCCGTCGACAATTCAACCGTCACTCTGACGTGGACTGCGACTGGTGATGATCATGATCAGGGTACAGGTAAACGATTCAGCCTGAGTTACGAGTAAATAGGCTTCATAAGCTGATAGTTTCTTCAATTTGTATAACGTGAAGCCCATTGCCTATATGATGAGTTAACCGAATCTATATAAAATAGGTCTATTATAAGTTGAAGGTTTTCTGGAGAATTAATCAGGATCACCGATAGGGCAAAATCAGATACATGAGGCCGATTTCAATACATTGACTTTGTCGCTGCCACAACTAACCAACGTTGTTGCAGAAGCGTGGGCCTTAATGTCCTTATTTTCAACTGACCAAAAAGCCGTTGTTCGCGTTACACGCATAAATACATCATTCTGATGCCAAGTTTCGAGAAAATTAAAAGTCCTGTTTATTAGGAAATATTCACAATTTCCTTATCATGCAATGAGCGATGTAATTTTCAACACACTCCCTCAGTAAATTTCATTTACAGTATTCCCCGCAAGGGAAAACAATTTTACTTATTTATTTGATTTTACAGCTTCCCTGTATGACCTACGATACGACACTAATTTCTCCACGGTTGCACACGACTTCGAGAACTGTGACCAATTATCGAACGACAACCTCACGGATGGTACACTGTCAGACCCTCTGCCAAGTGGAGGAGCTGAGTCGGTCACCCTTAAAATGCCCTCTAGCGGCGTAGGTTTCACATATTACTTCTCTATTCGAGCAATTGACGATGTCGGAAACGATGCCACAGAAATTGCTGTTTTGTTGTGTTCCGTCGCAGATGTTGCGTTTTTTTAACAACCATTGGCAGTATAACACATCCAAGTACTTCATGGTAAACGGCTAGGACAATTTCAAGGTATTTTTCAAGAAAATCCAATATTACTGGTCTTCTTCTCTGGCACATGCAAGATTCTTCAAATGATATCCGTTGTCCATGTTTTGCCTCACTGCCTGTAATTTCATCGATTGTTCTACTGCATAATTGCCTGTTATGGTCGAACCATCTGTTTGCATCAGTAATTGACTACATGGGTCACACTAGTGTGCAGCATAGAGTCGTGATTGGTTTATTTCAACTAAGGAGAATGCGTAGAAGACAGAGAAACAAAGAAGCAGACCAGGTGACAGTACTGTTGTAGACATTCTGCTTGTGGCAGTATTGCTAAGTATTACAATTCAACTTGTTCAGTGGAATGCTACAGAGAACTCCACTTCTGATTGGTTAACACATTCAAATCAACCTGCTAGTAATGATACACAATGGTAAATCACTTCTCAAGCTATACCCCAGAAATTGCAGCAATCACCAATCACCACTGGCATTATAGCCAAGCAGTTTCTTGTGGGAACATTCTTGTATATCCCAAAGTTGGAGCAATCTATGGTAACATTAAATCAAAATACTGTTCATTATGACTACCTATTGTGTAACTCAGGAGCTCATTCTTATATGGAAACACTCATATTGCTAAGGTCCTGACAAGAGACCTTCCAGCTGGTTTGAAGATCAGCCACTGGAGTGTACGAGGCCTCCAGGATTGCAAGCTTGACCAACTACGGCACTGCTACCTCGAAGATCCTAAAATTGATTCAGATATACTTGGTATCAGTGAAACCTGGCTAACTGAATCCATTCTGATGCAAGTGTGTCAATTGCAGGCTATGACACAATCAGACGCGATCGGTCAGATAACAAGATGCACGGAGGAGTGGCTGCTTACATTAAAGATTCAGTACCCATATTCCACGACCCGATCTCCAGGACGACCAGATAGAGGTTCTATGGATGGAAGTCAATTACCCAAGAACAAAAGGTTTACTCATTGCAGTGGTAATAGACCCCAATATCACAATTTAAACTGGTGGATGCCAATTTTTGAAAAGCAATTAGAAAAAGCTGATAGCGAAGCAAAAGAAATATATATTTTAGGGGATTTTAACATCGATTTAATGAATGGTATAGATAAACATCCGCAATGGGAGGATTTGATCATCTCTTTTCAATTAACTCAATTAATAACACAGCCAACAAGGGTTACGGAAACATCTAGAACATTACTTGATCACATATATGTTAATAATGTCAATAACGTACGGTGTGTAAATGTTAAACCCTATGGTCTTAGTGATCACTACCCGATTAGTATAGTTAGGAAACATAATTTTTCATGTAAGGCTAATCCTCTTACCATTAAATATAGATGTTACAAGAATTTTGAGCTGGCAAATTTTCTTGTAGATTTAGAGGAAATACCGTGGTCTGTGTTGGATATTTATGATGACCCAAACGATAGTCTAGATGCTTGGTGTAAATTATACCAGGATGTTTTAGACAAGCACGCCCTTGGAAAGAGAAAAGGGTTAAAAGGGCGGTGCAACCTGAATGGCTCACAGAGGATATTGTTCAGGCCATTCAACAGGCGTGACAAGGCTAAGTCTCAAAAGAAGTATGATGAGTATAAGATGTGGAGAAGAAATAGGGTGAATAAGCTTATTAAATCATCAAAGAAAGATTACTACAAAACACTTATAGAAGAAAACAAACACAACACCGATAAGCTTTGGAAGTATTTAAGAGAGATAACAGGTGTAAAAAGTTCTTCGCAGTCAACTATATTAAAAGTAAAAAAACACAGAACTTACTGACCCTGAGGCCATTGCAAATGCATTTAATGACTTTTTTGTAAATGTTTCAAAGAATTATGTCTCTTCTGATAATATTAATAATCAAAGTATGGATGACAAACATATGAAGTTAAAACATCATGTACATAAACACTTTCATCAAGTAAATAATTTTGAAATAACATATATGAAACCAGAATTCGTAACTAGGTGTTTGAAGGAATTGTGCAATAACAAGGCGACTGGATTAGATAATCTGAGTGCAAAAATGCTTAAATTATCTGCTACTATCATTGCCCCCTCACTATGCAAAATTTTCAATCTTAGTATAAAATCCGGTATATTTCCTGATCAATGGAAAGTAGCCCGAGTTGTTCCCTTGTTCAAGGCTGGTTAAAAACAAGACCTTTGTAACTACAGACAAGTTTCAATACTACCAATTGTCTCCAAAATTATTGAAAAGCATGTGCACATTCAGTTGTACAAGCATATCAAGCCGCTATTGAACAATTCTCAATCAGGATTTAGAGAGCACCATTCGTGCGAAACAGCCTTGATTAAACTTAGCAACTTGTGGCTAAAAGCTATGGATAATGGAAATATTAATGGAGTAGTGTTTTTGGATCTTAAGAAAGCTTTTGATCTGGTTGATCATAGTGTATTGTTAGAAAAAATTATCAATTTACAGGTGTGATGGTAAATCTCTTCGGTGGTTTAAATCTTACCTACAAAATCGCATGCAATTGGTTCAATTTAGAAATTTTTACTCTACAAAGCAACATATTTTGACTGGCGTTCCCCAAGGTAGTATACTTGGGCCTTATTTTTCATCATTTACATAAATGATTTGCCACTTTATATTGATAATAACATTGACTGTACACAGATGATTCAACCATAACTACCAGTGCAAAATGTATTCAAGAAATTGAGACAACTTTGAACTCTGACTTAAATAATGTTCATAATTGGTGTAAGAATAATAGAATGGCCATTAATGTGACAAGACAAAGACAATGATTGTAACAACGCAACAAAGACGTAGACATTTGAATAAACAAACTTTAGACTGTAATCTTGGTGAAACGGAATTGCAAGCAGTACACTGTGAAAAGATTCTTGGTACGCTTGTCGATGAAAATCTGTCATGGAAGCAGCACTGTGACAAGATTTTTAAAAAAGTAATAGTAATATTGCTTTGCTCAAGAGAATAAGACAGTTTTTACCTATGAATATAAGAAAACTTTTTTATAATAGCTATATTTTACCACACTTGGATTACTGTTGTCATTTATGGGGAGCATCACCGTTTATGAAAAGGTTGCATAAGATTCAGAAACGTGCTATCAGAGTGATGTGTGATGCAAGGTATAATGCTTCGACGAGCATTTTTTTAAAACAATGCATATAATGCCATTACGAGATAGAATAGTTTATAAGAATGTTTGTATGGTTTTTAAATGTTTAAATAATCTTGCACCGCAATATTGACAAGTTTTTTTACCGAAATTGATCATAAAAGAGTTACAAGATCCAAGATGCAAAAATGTTAGTGGTTCCTGCAACAAATAAGGATTTTTATCGAAAAGGCTTTACTGTAAATAGTGCCAATCAGTGGAATAATGTCGATTTAAATATAAGATCTAGTAACTCATTAAGCAGTTTTAAAACTGCCTACCTGAAAGCTTATGGGTATAATTTTTTGTGTTTGTAAGTTTTAGTTTTTTTGTTAAATTTGTTTTTGTTTTCTACTGTGATTGTGCATTTTTTTCCTCCTGTGTGCAGGTGGTGACTCCTGCACTTTTTTCTGTGCATTGTATTGTTCTAGCTTTGTTTGTCATGTTTCATGTTGTTCTGCTTTGTATCAGTTTGTATGTTCATTTGAGGGCCCTGGGGAAGATAAGCATCTTTACTGAAGCTTACCAGGCTACCCTCGTTAAACAAGGTTTAATAAAATAAAATAGAAATGCTGGTCAACCGTCGAACATCGCCCAAACAACGATCGTTACGTCCCCGACCTCAACATCGACAACGATTGCAACTTCCGTAACCCCAGCATCTGGAGTCACGCCTTCGATGCAATCCACCAGCGCAACGACCGTAGGGCACGTTGAGCCGATTTCTACTGGGTTAGATAGCTGGCAAATTGCTGCAATCATCGCCATAAGCGCCACTGTGATCGTTGGTTTAGTTGCCTTGATTGCGGGTCTGTACTGTCACTACAAGAAGATAACAAAATTTGAAATAATATCGAATAAGGGTACTCAGACCCCACGACTGTCTGATGTTGAACTTGTTAAGGCAGACATGTATTGAACTTCATTTCAATCGTTGAACTTCTGTTATAATAGCTTTGTAGTATTACCGTTTTAGATTTGTGTTTAAAGCTAGTTATGTACTTAACATGTAATCCTTGAAAAAAACCACAACGACATACAAATTAAATACTTGTTGCACATAGTATAATTTACTTCGACTTCAAACGCATATACATGACTATCAACTATTCTCGTAGATTCAATATGTAATCATTTCGTAGATGTATAAAATATAACGATTTGTCGCAGTTAGAAAAAATTTAGATACTCTTCTATGTACCATATTTTCGACTATTTGATCGATGCTCCGTTAATAGCGAAATTCTTTCACTTTAACTTGTAAGTAACGTTTACTGACAAGCTCTTTTTCAATCGAAGTCTTCGGAGTTGTCAAAGAACACTTGTTTTTATCCACTCAAAATTCATAATAGATATCTTGGTAATGACATACGCAGCTATATGCTGTTCAGTTGCTCTTTCTATAAGATTGTGTATGTCGTATACGCCTACCTGTGTGTGCGAGCTCGCGAATGAGCGCGTGCGATTTAGTGTGTCTTTTTTTAATATACATGGGTACTTTTGACATGTACGCGAGTTTTCCTACAAATGACGCCCTGCAGATCAGGTGACGGTTGTCATGCAAGCCCTGGTAAACAACATTCTCTTCTGATGCGAGGTGTATATAGATAGTCGTTCATACTGACACTGTGGAAAGAATTCAAAAGTATGTTAACCCTTTGCTTGCATTATTTGTTAGAAAAATTACATTTTTGTGTTTCGCAAAACAATTTTTCAACTTAAAACAATTTCCTGACAGGTCAACAAAATCTTGATCTCTACCAGGCTTAAACTCTGACTCTGCACATTTTGGGATCAGTATACACCAAATACAGACCACTGTAGACACACAGTTTGCTGTCAATTGTTCTTCGTTAGGGGGGAACCTGGGAAACACTTATCTTACAAGCTTTCCAAGCAGTACAACGGAAACCATGTTTGCTAGATATGATATTTCGAGGACAAGTCGTTGTCATACCCGGAGAAGAGCTGGACGGTGAGGGCGTAATTGTTAGACGTTTGTCCCATACATCACTGTGCACCCGACAATCCCAATGGAATTCAACGATCCTCCGAACCTGTTTAAATGAAGAGTAGTATACATGCAAAACTTCACTTCTTAAGACGACATGATTCTGATTCGAGGGACTGTGCTTCCATGAAATATGAACAAACCGTCTAGATCACGTTTGCGCGGCAGTGTTCAATCCGATCGATTAATTGAAAGTGATGGGTTTTTTAATGAAAGGACGAAATCTGAGACATGACATAGTACATTTATCTTTGGAAATGAAAGAGTTTATAATTCATATTTAAAAACGACCACTGGAAAGGTTATTTGTTTTTTTGTTTTAAAGGGATGAGTCCGGTTGGAACTGCGCCTTTCCGAAGTTCTTATTTAGATTTCATACACGATATCTACGTGCATCACGTCAATATATAGCTGCAGCATGTGCATTTTACGATATACATGTAGACAAACATGTAAATTTTTCATCAATCGGCCATGTACCTTTGGTATCATGTAGGGTTTATCCCTTTGTGTCGCGCTAGGGATTACAACCATTTTCAGTAATAGAGCGCGAAGCCACTACAGTGAAATGCAATTAAACCGCTTACACTAATCAGTTTCAGCTGTAGCCGTGGTCACTTTGGTGTTGAACAAGGTTACTTGATAAAGGCCAAAAAGTCTGCTTGTACAAAGGCAAAACTAGCTCTGTCTGAGGCTCGAGTTGTAAATGAGAGTTTACCATTAGCACCCTGTGTTCAAGATTAAGATACAATGTA
Source organism: Ptychodera flava (assembly GCF_041260155.1). Lineage (NCBI taxonomy): Eukaryota > Metazoa > Hemichordata > Enteropneusta > Ptychoderidae > Ptychodera > Ptychodera flava. Next base: position 12,879,593 of record NC_091928.1, read on the forward strand.
ACATTACCATGCACTGGCCCATGTACAAATCTTTTTTATTTCAACTTCCCCAGACAAACTGTCTGCATGGGACATACAATGTTGTCGACTTTGCCAGCTGGCTACAGCTGAAACTAATTAGTGTGAGCAGTTTTATTGCAGTTCACTGCAGTGGCTTCGCGCTCTATTACTGAAAATGGCTGTAAGATTAGAAATTTTATTTATAGCGATTCATGATTAGTTATAGTGAAGGATAAAATAAAATTAATAGTTACTTACCATACACGTTTGTACGACCACTATGCTCAGTTTCACCGTCTGATGAAAACAGTTCACACACGTACACCATGTCAGACACTTTAGGTGTAAATTTTCTCTTTAATGTGTAAAAATGTTGGACATAAATTGATAATATTTACCATGATAACAACCTATCGTGTTTAACAAGGGGCGTATTATGCTATCATTATCGTTGCCATAGAAAACTGCATTGCCTAACTTCCAATTGCAAGCTGAAAACTAGCGTTCCGTCTAAAAAACTAGCAATTTTACGTCAAGTTATTGACACAGAGGGGGGCTTTCTGAGATTCAATCCAGGCATTCTTCGCGTATGTCCTCGTTCATTTGCATGACAGTTTTTTTCTTCATCTATGTTTTTGGCGTGATTGTAACGATATCAGTTACAAGATAGATAATAATACTTATTATCATATACCTATGCCCTGTATTGTGTCTGTACTGAGTTCAGTGACATGATTTATCATGTTGATTTGCATGTCAATAAAGAGATACGCCTTGTTGATTTGCATATGAAAGGAATGATCAGCGCGTCTTTCTTTCATTCAATTGAATATTTGCATATGAAAAAGTGATACGACCTGTTGATTTACATAACAAAGCCTGATACGGCTTGTTGATTTGCATACCGGACTACTTACATGGTGGCGCCCTAATCAAAACAAACTGTGGTGCCCGTCTATGATTTTGACTTTGACTACGATATCATGTCCGATATCCAAAAGTAGCAGGGTTTTGAAGCATAGGGAAATGCGGGGTAACTAAATAAAACACATGTGTCGATATCGGATTAACCTGCTAGTAGTGCTACCAATTTGAACAAATTAAAGGGCTGAGCATCATCACCGTACGGGCACTGATCGATGACAGACCAGCTGTTCCGTCCGTGCTTAAAAGCACAGACGCGCAGACGACAAGCAAATCGGACATGTCGGAGGACCGGCAAATTCAAAAGCACAACTTTCAAAAATATCGTGTATTCATGGTAAATGCGTTCTGGAAAATAATACCAAACACAACACTTGCATGTACCGTAACGATTCGGTAGATATCCTACATGTTTGATGACAGAGTTCAAGCATTTCTCTGCTCAACCGTGAAATAATTGTCAATGAGCTAGCTGATAGATTACGTCAGACGCTAGTATATCAATCCGCCTTAGCAAGATGACGCAAACAAATATAGTCCATCAAGAAAACCACAGTGAAACGTATCATATTTTAATATACGAGATTTATTCATTCAATAACGTGAGCATAGGTATATGATAAAGAGGTTATCCCTCGATATCACCTCTCGGTAGGGTCGTATTGCTGCTCGTGCGGCTGTGGGCCGCATCACACCCGTCTTCGACTCGTGTGATGCGGCCCACAACCGCACTCGCAGCAATACGACCCCACCAAGAGGTGATATCGAGGGATAACCTCATACTGGCTAATAAAAGAGATATATTTTACTAATGGCATATTATAAAATAATACTTTGCACTTTTTGCATTTGTTTATTTACGAGCACAGAATAGTCGGTCCACTTCCGGTTACTCACATACTCACTGCGCATGCGTAGTCAGTCGCTGGCGCGACTATTATGAGTGATAATATGTGACATTATCCTTATAGTGTTACGATTTTTCCATTAGAACTACCAATACTGGATGCAGGAAATAATACTCGATTTCACTTTGCAATAGAATGTCTAAAACACAGAACTTATCGAGATATTCTATTTTCACCCACAAGTATGTATAATCCTGGCTCTCTTGTTTAGAATGACAGAAAAAAGTTCATATATATATCTGTACTCACAAAGATAAACCACCCCTTGCCAAACTTATTCTTGTACTTAGTTCCTCCCTGGCAGTAGCTTCATCCGTTGTTTGTTGAAGTATGCATCTATGAGTTTTGTAATATTTGCCTTACTACACTCCCTGAGAGTGTTGTTTAGCAATAATAACTGCAAGTATAATAAAACTGTTCGATGCGATAGAAAAGCGGCAAAAAATTTAAAAGTCGAAAGGTATATAAGTTATACATACCTTATAGCTATACTCAAATTCTACTTCTAACAAAACTCGGGTGGTTTCTTTGTGAAAAGGCTACTTTCTTGCAAGGCTTAAGGCTTATCGATGGAAAATAATAGGAAACCCTACGCCAAAATAGTTGTATGGTCAACCATGTTCTACGCAGGAGTGCTAAACCGGAAGTGACATCTTGGCCCACACCACCTGGGTTCACACTAAGACGGTCGTCAGAGTAAGCATTTTTACCAACGACTTGTGCCATTAATCACATCAAAGCAAAATGTTTTCAACGGAGATTTAACATCTCGGGTGCGGCATGATACATTTTCGCTATTTGATTTCACCACGGTATGTTCATTTAAGTAGCAATTGATATTAGTATAACGTTTCAGCATTGCAATGTAACTCCGACTATCTATCTATCTATCTATCTATCTATCTATCTATCTATCTATCTATCTATCTATCTATCTATCTATCTATCTATCTATCTATCTATCTATCTATCTATCTATCTATCTATCTATCTATCTATCTATCTATCTATCTATCTATCTGTCTCTATCTGTCTGTCTGCATGTCTGTCTATTTATCTATCCATTTGTCTGTCTATCTGTCTTGACGTAATATCTCTGTTTTCTTTCTCTCTGTGCATGTCTGTGTATCAACATTTAAAATGGTAAGCATACATCACAGTTCCTGATCTTGTACATATAACAAAGTCTGAGAAATGAGTCCATACTTTAGAAGTGGCTTTAAAAAGTGGTACACGAGGCTGAGGGGAGTTATAAATTGCTATAAAGGGATCATATTGTGAATGGATTCATTACAATAATGTTATGTATTTAAGCAATAAAGCACACCCAGCGTTGGTATACCACGAGATTTTGACCAGTTGACGACATATATGCACGAGCGATAGCGAGTGCATATATGAAGTGAACTGGTCAAAATCGAGTGGTATACCGTCGCTGGGTGTGATTTATTGCTATTTTATCATAACAGTATATTGAAATTCTGGCGGGGAACGTCATAAAATGACTTTTCATCAAGCTGAGAGCTAGTGCGCATGCCAGCCGTGGTATATCGCCAATATACCACGGATCTTTTCGCGTCTCGACCAATCAGATCGCTGTATTTGCACCATCGATATACTGGTACGATATAATTCATGATATACTGTCCTCGTGACAAAGTCGTGGCGCTGCATTACCAGAATCACATCGCTATACCCCTCGGTTTACGGCCTCGGGGAATAGCGATGTGTTTCTGGTAACGCACGGTCGGCGGGGTAATAAACGTGCACTATAGCCCTCATGTTCAGGTAATAGGTGTTTATTATAATGAATATGCGTGAAGATGTAGAAAACAATAACGGTGGTCTTATAAAAAGGCAATTCCGGGCTGTTGTTGTTGTTGTTGTTTTGTATTGTATTGTTTCTTGGGTTTTGTTTTTCATGTGCAGCCGAAAGGTATGCAGTTGTGTTGCCATTGACTACAACCAGGCATCGGTTCGCCATAGGCTTCATGTGAGAGAAAGGAGCTAAAAGACAATTAACACAATGCAATATGCCAGGGTGCTACTAAGTTTGGGTCCACCTAACCAGATTTGAAAGCTTGCTTCTCCCCACAACAGCGATGCATCAGCAAGGGTCCTGCGGGGACCGTTTGCTTGTCATTTACATGTCGCATAACCAGTGAACAGAACAAGACAACAAATTTGTCTGATGTCATTTGCAACTGTCGGTTAAAAACTTTGCGTGTATAATAGTGCATTTAACAGAAGTGTTCCAACCATGCATGAATACAAATCACGCTCGAATCTGATCTGCTCCTGTCGACACTCGTTGTCAATTACTCTGCTTGCCACGGCCTGAAGAGAATTAACTTTATTGATCCGTCATGTGGCGTACGCATAAATATTAATTGTCGACTTTTATAGAACCCATGAGCGTGTTAAAAGCGTGGCCAAGGAGGTAAAACACTCAAACAGCAACGTACAATAAAAGGGCGAGCTGTAACTTTTATTTTTTTTTATTTTTATGTCTACTACAATTTTGTCTCCCCTAGCATGTTGAGACGCACAGTGTGGAGCTGGCAACTACGCCTGTACAGGACCGCACTTTTATTCTTGATAAGGAATTCCAGTCCAAGCTAGAATTCAAACTTAAACACTTATACTGCACTTTACATTGTATTGAATCTATGATGGCAAATTATACAGAAGATGTTCAAGCTTGCTTTGTGGAGTCAAGAAAATGTAGTCGGCACAAAAATAACTAGCTTTTCACATCAAGAAAACAAATCTTCTCAACAGTGCTGTGCTCGCTGCTACTATTTAATCAATTTACAACTATTTCTATAACATGTCTTTTTCCAGAGAAATCTCACACTTTAGGTGGCAGTTCTGTTGAACATGTAGCAGCCAGAGAGCTAATGACAGTTTCTTAAGCAGTACTGTATCAAACCATTTGGCTATAAATATGAGATGAGTGTAAATAACTGCAACAAGTCTCCCAAGCCAGATTATCTGCAATAAAGTAAACATAAGTCCTCATCAATGGGAAATCAATATTTACCTTCACTTGACGTCTGTTCTTCATTTTCCATTCTTGTCTGTGCGCTGTTTTGTATGTGTGTGAGAGAGAGAGAGAGAGAGAGAGAGAGAGAGAGAGAGAGAGAATTTTCCTTCAATAAATTAGGAGCAATGTGATATTTTCTACTCGGCAAACTTACTGACGAACATCAACTCATATTACTAACTGTAAAACGAGCCTCTGAGGGTGTTTGGAACCCCGCTCAAAGGTCCTATGGGACCCACACGACCAGTGGAAACACTGTATCCAATGTATGTGGCCGATTGATGAAAGATTTACATGTTCGTCGACATGTATATCGTAAAATGCACATGCTGCAGCGATATATTAACGTGATGAATGTAGATATCGTGCATGGAATTTAAATACGAACTTTGCACAGGCGCAGTTGCAACCGGACTCCTCCCTTTAAAATTTTAATCTTTCGAAATACACAAAAAAACTTTCCAGTGGCGTTTTTTAAATGTGAATTATAAACTCTTTATTTCCAAAGATAAATGTACTATGTCATGTCTCAGATTTCGTCCTTTCATCGAACAACTATCATTTTACTTTCAATCAATCGATCGGATTGAACACTGCCGCACAAACGTGATAAAGACGATTTGTTCATCCTTCATGGCAGCACAGTCCCTTCAAGAAGACTCGTGTCGTCTCAAGAAGTGAAGTTTTACATACTGGTATCGTTTCTGTTTTTTTGCTGGCGAGAAGTCTCACTTGAGCTTATGTGCAGCGTTATGCAATTGGGTAGCTGAATCTTACCATCACATCTGTTGCAGTTATATCGGAGTTATTTGACTAATTCCAAAACTTCATTAAATATATGCAAATGAGCTATTGGTTAACTTGACACAGCCAAATGCTTCTCAGTACAATTAGATTTTTCTTAGATCAATATCTGTACCCGATTTGACTGACTTGGATGCCGTAATTTCAGAGAAATATACCAAATTACAAAGTTCATTAAATATGCAAATGAATCCTCAATTAACTTCACACTACTAAATGCTTTACACCTCCGTTAGATATCACTCGGATCTGTATCTGTAGCAGATTTCATCACATCTGGTGCAGTTATATCGGAGTTATATGACTAATTACAAAACTTCATAAACTATGCAAATGAGCTATTTATTAACTTGACACTGACTAATGCTTCGAATATAATTCGATATATATCAGATCAATTTTTATAGCAAGTATCATCAAGTTTGGTGCAGGATTTTCCGAGTTATGTCACTAATAACAAAAGTTCATTAAATATGCAAATGAGCAGATAATTGACATGGCACTCACAGTATCATGATAATATTCTGAGATTGTCATCTGTGAAAAGTTTCATATAATTTTTTGCAGTATTTCCTGATATATGTCTACACTGTCATTACCGTCGACGCCTTTATAGGGAAACCATTGTACGGAAAAAACATTATTGCATAACTTCATTAATATGCAAGCCACACCAACCAAAATCTAATCATGCCCGGAAATGCCTAGAGGATTTGACCGGTTAACCTCGCTGTTAATTTTATGCAGGGAATTACAATAACAATGCTTGGTCGAATGACGCAGTGCCTTGAGGGCGGGATCCCAAGCGGTATAGGGGAGGAGTACCTTGCCGATGGTGATAAGTGGTGCGGATTACCGTCGCCTAGGTGACTGGCGTATACGCCTGGCAAAAGACACCTACGGTTGATTTCTTGTTGACCAGTCGGATAGCAGGGTTGCAAATACCAGGACTGATCCATTTTGAATAGAACTTTGCTTTTAATACTCCTTTATTTCCCCGTTTGATCGACTTTACTATTACGTACATTTGGTCACAGTTCACCCAGAAAAAAATGAGTGGGTTCTACTGTGGCCGGAAATTTTATTTCAGAACCAGAAATTTTCGCAAACTTCGCGAGGACCAACAAAGCAAAAAAGCGAAAATTAATCCTTGCGATTTAAAAAAAAAATTGCGTGGTTTACATCATGAAATGTAACACACTCAGTGCCATAATACTCAACTTTAATAGTAAGCCTGTCACCTTGAAGGTAATACTAGTAGGTGACACGAGGACTTCAAACGCACGATGGTACAAACAACACCACAAGTGTGGCCGTCACGTCTCGGGGCTGTTCTCGGAGTGGGACCGTTTTCTCTGGTTTTCCGTCAATGTTTTCCACAATGGACAAATGGTAACAATACTGAACGAAAACCTGACTTCACTCCTACAGACAATCATTGAAGTTGTTGACACTGTGTTATGTAATATCTGATAGAACTACTTTAGATTGCATATTATCATTGCAGAAGAGGCTAAAATGCTCTTTTTTTTAGAAGCAACTATCCCGTAATGTCTGTTAGGTCATTATATGTAGCAGGTCTGTTCCAGCAATCGTGATCAACAGTTGTGCATAGTACATGTGATGCCTGATTCAGCGAGAGATGGACCCTGACACTGCTCGTTGCCTCTTAGACTGATGTCTAACTTCGTCGCAGTCGTAGGGCCGGGGGTCATTGTTATTTTGAAATTCTTGATCTACATATTGTCAGAACATCCTTGTAAATTTAGCCAAAATTTGGGAACGAATATCTGACATAACGTTATTCTGAGGTAGTGTCAACTATACTTATTTGTGTATAAACGAATACTAGCTCCCATACTAAAGGGCGGTATTATAAAAGTACATAATGTGTTGCGTCGAGATCTCGACTTCAACCGAATCAAGCATTGCGTCTTTGCCCTTATGCAATGATTTGTATGCACTATGCTCAAATGTGCTGATTTGGAGATTTCTTTCATTGTCGACCTCAACTTACATGTATTTTCACCAAGAGGTGAGTTTAGACCAATATTTTATCTGTTTATCGACATTCGGACTTTGGTCATTGAAACAAAGCAGACAGTTTCGGATGAAATCTAGAAAGGTACGTTCAAATGCACCGACAAGGAAATTTGCGAATATGCCTGGTTTAAGGGCCTGTTTTAGCACTGGTATCAGCATAATCAGCGCTAAAACAATATAAAAGCTGACATCTTGTCATGCGTAGTTGAATGCTACATGCTTGTTATTTAAAAAGCGTTCTAATCAGTGATCATCTCTCCTAATGTCAAAGATGATTCGACATACCTGGCCCGAGGTTACAGGGTATGTCGGTTACAGGGCCCGACGTTACACACAGGGGACAGGAGTAGGTCATCTGGGGTGGGAGAGGGGTAGGGTTCTTTGTTCAATGGTTTCTTTTATTTTATTTTGATTTTTTTTCTTTTATATTGTTTCATTAATTTTGCCTGTGATATTTCAAAAAAAAAATTTCGACTCCAAACCATCCGACTGCTCTCTTTCATTAACTACCAATGCATTTTCTCCTACCCAACCTGGGTACACGCCAACGTAAACTGTTCTGCAAATATTGCCAACTGGCTAAACGGTTCTCTACATCAGCAAGTCAACATTACGTCGACATTAAGTCAACATTACGTCTCACTCGTAGTAAAATAAATTTAGTACTTGAGGGAAAGCTGCAGAGTTGACTTAATCGATAAATCCGCTGATACGGACAGTCGATTAATCAGTTGGCAAAGTTTGCAGAGAAATTTACGTTGGCGTAAGCCTATGTACGGATGCGAGTGCGCTTTTTCCCATAGCTACACAGGCATTGAAATCTACGTTTATGATAGTACACGATGTGCTACGGATTATACTAGCGTCTGGTTATGTGAGTCATACAAGCATCCACACCTCTGAATATACAAAAATAGTGTCAAGGACACTGTCTCGCTATCATTGATAAGAACTCAAGTAAGAATTCATAGTTTTTACCAAAAATGGTACATACTGAACAACAGGCTGTACATATCACATTTCAAAACAATATCAGTCTTGTAATTTCAGAATAGCTTGTAACTAAAACTAGAAGAAATTGCCTCATAAAAAGTGACCTAACAGCCGATATAGCTCCACTGTGCAATGTACAGAATAACGAGTGACACGTTTTGATGAAGGTGGAAATCCTTGATAGCTCATTTTAGTGGTCTGACAAATATGGCAAAAATACCTAGCTGCAAAAACACACCCGAAGATCCAAATAATAAGTTTTACATATCACATTAAGATCATTCCTAAGAACATGTCAACCAAAGTTTTCAGACGAGCAGTTTTTGAGAAGCAAAGATATTATAAAAATGGCAAAAATTGCCCCAAAACACAAAATTCAGATTTCGTCATTATTTCAAGACATCATGGTAAAATAACCCCTAGGAACCTATATACCAAATATTAAAGCTATCAGTTTTTGAGAAGAGAAACATTTTTTTACTAAAATGTGGAAGAATCGCTCCGAAAAATATAACATTGAACATTTCATCATAATTTCGATACATAACATATAGTTCATCTGTTGGAACATCTATACTAAATATCAAAAAACTATCAGACGAGACATTCTTATAGAAACAAATATTTTGACCAAAAATTGCACAAATTATCCATCATTATTTCATAATTATTTCAATACATCTTATTTTGATCATCCCGATAAACCTGTATACCAAATATAAGACCGTAAGACAAGCGGTTTCGGTAAAATAAATTTTTGACCAAAAATGACAAAACTGCCCCCAAAATGTCATGTGCATATTTCTGCACAATTTGAACAAATCTGAAATAGATCATTCCTAGGACCTATTTATCAAATATGAATGCTATCTGACCTGTAATTTTAAAGATGAAGAAGATCTTTTAACAAAAGACGTGGAAAATACAAACTTGTATACTTTATCATTGTTTGAACAATCCTAAGTCAGGTCATCTCTGATATGAGGAATTGTATACCAAATATTAAAGCTTTGTCATATATATATGACAGTGGTAGCTATAAACAATATGACATTTATACTACGTTAATCGTTACTTAAAGAGGCACTCCCACTTGGTAACATTTTTAAAACACATTTTTTTAATGCCAACGGTCGATATTTGACGTGGCGACTCCGCGCGGATCGCGAGATATTGATAAAAACATGTCATTTCCCGAGCGTATTTTTCACATCCCGAAGTTTTAGGATCGTTTCTGGTTATGACCCTAAATCGCCCGGAAGTGTGTTGTTGTGCTGATTGACGATATTCTAGGGAGTCCAAAAACGTTCGAATGACGCAATTAATTTACCTCCTACTGCGATGACTTCATATACATCATTGTCAATACCCTTACCTCAGGTAATTCTTTGTTAAAACTTCTCCTTAGTTTTTGTCGTTTTCAATATTCTCAATCAGTTGTATTAGATTTTCAAACGATACCACATAGATATCAGTTTTTACGTGTAAAATATTAGTTGCCTCTGATGACCACATTTTGTCGTCTGCCACACAGTTACGCGTGGTTCGATACATAGCGGCCGCCGCGTGGTATGCGCGCATACCACGCGGCGGCCACTATGCATGCTATGTATCAACCGCACGTATCTGTGCTAGTCACCTATGCAAATTCTGGTGGAATCAGCAAAATTTTGTTTTTCGTTTCTTTTTTGCCGAGTCAGTAAGACTCGGCTTTCTCCCACGGGATATGACCCGACGCGGGTGGTACTGCTGTGGCGTACAGCAGAGTCAGCGTAGACTCGTACTCCATAGCTTAGTTGACAACGGCCCCAGTGCCGAACGTTCTATTTTCGGAAGCGGAATTCAGGTGGGCCACCGGAATTCAAACTTTAACTTTTTTGAGGACATGTTTTTATCGATATCTCGCGATCGAAGTAAAGTAAAAATAAAATTATAAAACTATGAAGATCCAAATATCCCAAATTAGTTCCAATCGTGTTATACGAAAACAGAACACAAATCATAGCATTCACCCCACTTACACGTTCACAAATCACACACTTGAACAAAATGTATTCATCGTCTCACCTTGCATATCGTACATGGATCTAGTATAGGTCGACCAACGTTGTAACCCAAAACCCCCACCCGGAACGTACATTGTATTGGACTTTATTCCATTTTCAGCCTTTTCCATTTGTTGTTCTAAGGATTGCACAACTCAATGAGTAACAAATGTAAAAATAAAATATATTGTTTCGTCATGGACGGGCATTAGAGATTGTAACACACCTCATCCGCAGTCTGTATTCTAATTCGCCAATTGATAGTCACGTGGGTTGCGTTCTTTTTGTGCTGATCCACGTAAACGACGTCATCAGGCATCATTTGTTTGAACTGTTGCCTGCCAGGCACCAGTTCCAAAAAATGATGCCAGCTGACGTCAAAAACGATATTTGACGCGAACGCGGACCGGAATGTAAACAAAGATGTCGTCTGCGGCCGATCGAAACTATAATCCAGAATTGTTTTGGTTTATCCTACTTTCTGAAGAAGAATTGAATGCTTTGGTTTCCAACAAGGACTCGATACGGACAAAAACTATAATCAAAGGTGAATTGAACGTTTTGCAGAAGTATTGCGATCTTTTTAGGAAAAACTTTTTCTCACTGAACCACTCAAACATATTACATCATAGACCTACATGCGAAAAGTGTTGTGTATAGTACGTTCTTATGCATGGCTAAGGATGAGGTGTGTTACAAAACACATATTGACTGTGTTATGTAGTCATTTCCCCCACACTCATCATGACCTGAGTTCAATTAGTCTAGAACATTCCAAGGTCACTGCCCTTGATGACCTCACAACCTTGAATTCAATTAGTCATGTTTGGAATGTTCTGGAAAGTTGATTAGTTGTGTAAGGGAGATAATTTTAGAACAGTAATTAGCATGTCAATAAAAGTTCTAGATTGTTCTTACATGCCTTTATAAAAGGGACGTGCACAGCTTCCAGTCAGACTTTTGGGGATCTTGTCTCTTGTGTGTTACTAAACTCCAGCAGTAGTCATTCTCAAGACTTTTCAAGGCCTCACTGTCAACGCTGGATTTATACTGTGGACTTTGTGCAGCTGCAAGCCTGCAAGGACTGTTCATTCATCCAACTGACTGTTACAACTCTGAGACTGGAGCTTTGCCGTCCCAGCTGAGATAAGTAGTCTGTACACTTTTAAAGCTTGTACTCTATCCCTGACTTAGCAATTAGTTTTTTTTCGTAATAAATTTTGTTTAAACGTAACTGCTGAGTTCACCCTTTTGTTCGTTTTCTCTGCACGTAACAAATTGGGGCTCGTCCGGGAGCCGAATATTTTGAGCCGTTTGACAACATTTTGCCTGCCTTTTCAAAACTACTGTATACTGTGAACTCAGCAAAATTCAATCATGGCGGAATTCAAGCCAGACGAATTTATGGATGACCTTGATCAGGACACATTTAATTCCCTCAGAAAAGACAACCTCATAGCACTGGCAAATTTCCTTAAAGTAGATGTCAAAAGATCTATGCGCAAGCGGCAAATACAGTTCAAGATTGCAAAACATTTAGTTAATTCTGGCCATTTTGAGGAGTCTGCCTTAAAAGATTATGAGCCTGAGTCCTCCTTCGAACTCAAAAATTAGAATTAGAAATACAGGCAGATTTGGAGCTTAAGAAATGGAATTAGAAAAGGAAATGAAAGAAAAAGAATTGCAAATGGAAGAAAGACAGAAAGAAAAAGAAAGGCAGGAAAGATTAGAAATGGAAGAAAGACAGAGAGAAAAAGAATTGCGATTAGAAGAACAGCGATTACAGGTAGAAATAAAACGTTTAGAGCTTGGACAGTCAGGAAAATTCTTCCCTTCAGACAAGTTTGACATCACTAAGCATTTCAGGTTAGTTCCCCTTTCCAAGAAAAGGATGTTGACAAATATTTTCTCCATTTTGAGAAAATTGCTCAGAGTCTGAATTGGCCTAAGGAGTCCTGGTCTATGCTTTTGCAGAGTGCTTTGGTGGGTAAAGCCAGAGAAATTTACATTCAGTTGTCAGTAGAGCAGGCTTCAAATTATGATTCTGTGAAGGAATTAATTCTCAAGGGTTATGAGTTGGTGCCTGAAGCTTACCGTCAGAAATTTAGGGATTGTGAGAAGGCGAAAGATCAAACTTATGTTGAATTTGCTCGAACAAAAGAACAACTGTTTGATCGCTGGTGTTCTTCTGAAAAGGTCAGTCAGAATTATGACAAATTACGACAGCTCGTTTTGATTGAGGAATTTAAAAGGTGCATCCGGAGTGACATCAAGACGTTTATCAATGAACAAAAGGCAGATACATTAGAGGTTGCTGCACGTTTGGCCGATGATTATTCATTGACCCACAAATCTTCATTTCTCAGCAAACCATCCCAGTCCTTTTCATACAGAAACAATGCAGGTAAATTTAACTCCTCCTTTTCATCCAGAATTTCTCAAAGGAGAGTAGGAAATCAAATGACAACAGTTCACAGAGTTCAAGTAACACTCCCACATCATCAGATCCCAAGTCTCAATCTCCTCCTGACAAACAGTTCGGTACACTTTCTTGTAATTATTGTAAGAAAGACGGCCATTTAATGTCAGAGTGTTTCAAATTGAAAAGAAAACGTGAAGGTCAAAGTGGTCAAAGTGGATCTAAGCCCACCGGCTTTATTTCTTCATCAACTCAATTAGAGTCTAATAATGTGTGTAACACATTTTCTGAGGTTAAACCCCTCTTATCCCCAATTAATGAGGTCAAGGTCAATTCTTCTCAAGATAGCATTATGGGTATTTTCGAACCATTTATTCATAATGGTTTTATATCACTTTCTAGTGATTTTTCTTCAGCTACCCCTGTCAAAATTTTAAGAGATACTGGGCGTCCCAGTCTCTTTTGTTGGCAGATACCCTGCCGTTTTCTGAAAAGTCATTTTCAGGTTCTAAAGTTCTTATTAAGGGGGTAGATTGCAATGACTTTATTCCTGTTCCTCTCCATAATGTCTATTTGTCTTCGGACTTTGTTTCTGGACCTGTGGCTTTAGGTATTAGGCCTTTTTTGCCTTTCGAAGGGATTCACCTTCTTCTCGGAAACGACCTTGCTGGGGACAAGGTCATTACTAATCCACTTGTGACTGATAATCCTAGTTTAGATCAGGATCCAGAGCCAATTGAACAAGAGATACCCGATTTATTTCCTTCATGTGCCATTACTCGAGCCATGTCAAAGAAAACTTCTGAGAATCAAAATACTCTCAAAAATAATGTCACAGATGTTGACTTAAATGACACCTTTCTCAGTCAGGTGTTTGACACGGAGCATTCCGTTATCCCTCGTGGATTTGAAACTTCCAGTAAAACTTCTGCTGACCAAAGTCAGACATTTTCTAGATCAAATCTCATTGCAGAACAACACAAAGACCCAGATATTTTGTCTTTGTTTGACAGGGTAGATGATGAAGGTAAAACTTCAGATAGCTCTGTTTCCTATTATACAAAATCTGGTATTCTCATGCGTAAATGGAGACCTCCAGACGTTTTGGTTGATGACGATTGGGCTATAAAACATCAAATTGTGGTTCCAAAACCCTACCGTGCTGAAATATTGCGCCTGGCCCATGAAACGCCCTGGGCTGGTCATTTGGGAGTAAGGAAAACTTATCATAAAATTCTCAGTCACTTTTATTGGCCTAATCTCAGGCAGGATGTAGCACATTTCTGTAAAACTTGTCACACATGTCAAATGGTAGGAAAGCCGAATCAGACCATTCCAAAGGCCCCTTTACAGCCAATTCCGCATTTCAAGAACCATTTAGTAGGATACTAATAGACTGTGTTGGGCCCCTACCAAAAACAAGATCAGGAAATGAGTACATGCTGACAATAATGTGTACATCAACTCGGTTCCCAGAAGCCATACCACTGAGAAATATAAAGACAAAGACTATAGTGAAAGCTTTAGTCAAATTTTTCACTTTATTTGGCCTCCCTAAATGTGTCCAGTCCGATCAAGGCTCCAACTTTATGTCTGGAATTTTTCAACAAGTAATGGATCAGCTAGGCATTAAACAGTATAGGTCATCCGCCTATCATCCAGAAAGTCAGGGTGCTCTTGAGCGATTTCATCAAACTTTGAAAAACATGATTAAGACCTACTGTTTTGACACAGAGAAGCAGTGGGATGAAGGAATTCATTTTCTGCTCTTTGCTGTAAGAGAGTCAATTCAGGAGTCTCTTGGTTTTAGCCCATTTGAGCTTGTATTTGGACATACAGTCCGTGGCCCACTTAAGCTCGTTAAAGAGAAATTCCTATCAGACGATGATGATTGTCTGAATATTTTGCAATATGTGTCAGATTTTCGTACAAAACTCTCTAAAGCATGTGAATTAGCCAGAGAAAATCTTGAGTCATCTCAGCAGTCAATGAAAACCAGATATGATAAAAGCACCTCAAAACGGAAGTTTGAACCAGGTCAAAAGGTTCTTGTTCTACTTCCAATTCCTGGCAAACCACTCCATGCTCGTTACTTTGGGCCATATCTAATTGATAAGAAATTGAGTGATTTAAATTACATCATAACAACACCTGACAGGCGAAAACAAAAACAGCTATGTCACATAAATATGCTTAAGCCATATTTGGATAGGGATAATCCTACTATAACTCAGCCTGTCAGTGCAGTCAGTTCAAACCATTATGAAGATAGTGATACTGAAACTGACTTGAGTGAAAAACTCTAAACTCAAAGCTGGGCTCGGTCAAGCTTCAGAACTCAGAAATCCTGGAGAAGCTGGAGTCTACAAAGTGGCACACCTCCAGCCAGAACAACAACAACAGGTGAAAGAACTGCTCCACGAATATAAACACCTGTTTCAAGATGTTCCAACGAGGACAAACGTCATCTATCACGACGTTGATGTTGGGGACAGTAAGCCTGTAAAACAACATCCATACAGACTGAATCCAACAAAAGCAAAATATCTCCAGGAAGAAGTCAAATACCTGCTGGACAATGACTTTATTGAACCCAGTAAAAGTAACTGGAGTTCGCCGTGCATACTTGTTCCCAAATCAGACCACAGTTATCGTATGTGCACGGACTTTAGGAAGGTCAACACTTTAACAAAGACAGACACTTTCCCAATCCCGAGGATTGATGACTGCATCGACCGAGTGGGAAAAGCCAAGTATGTGACGAAATTTGACCTACTGAAGGGATTTTGGCAAGTCCCTCTGACGGATCGTGCTCGTGAAATATCCGCCTTTGTTACACCAGACGGATTGTTCCAGTACAAGGTGATGCCATTCGGAATGAAGAACTCTCCGGCAACATTCCAACGGATGATCAACGACGTCATATCCGGGCTAGACGGGTGTGCAGCTTACGTTGACGACGTCGTCCTGATACTGACACCTGGGAGGAACACATCAAGCTCATGCGGAAGTTCTTTGAGAGACTGAGCAAAGCAATGTTGACTGTCAACCTTGCCAAATCTGAGTTTGGTTGGGCGAGGGTGACTTACCTCGGACATACTGTAGGACAGGGTGAGGTAAAACCTGTTGATGCCAAAATCAGTGCCATTTCAAGTTTTCCCATACCAAACTGCAAACGACAACTGATGCGCTTTCTCGGTATGGCTGGTTACTACAGAAAATTCTGTCCAAATTTCTCCACAATTACTGAGCCTTTGACTAACTTACTTAAAAAGAAAGTAAAGTTTGTTTGGTCAGAGCAATGCCAACAGGCATTTGATACACTTAAAGCCATACTGCAAAGTGCCCCAGTGTTGTCTGCACCAGATTTCACTTTGCCATTCAAATTAGCTGTAGATGCTAGTGATACGGCTGCTGGTGCTGTTTTATTGCAAGAGGATAGTCATGGTGTAGATCATCCTGTTTGCTATTTTCACGCAAATTAACAAATCCCAGAGAAACTACTCTACAATTGAAAAAGAGTGTTTATCTTTGATATTAGCTTTACAGCATTTTGAAGTTTATGTTACTCTTCAAATCAGCCAATAGTGGTTTATATTGATCACAACCCTCTTGTTTTTCTGCAGAAATTTAAAGGCAAAAATCAGAGATTGCTAAGATGGAGTTTAATGTTACAGGAGTTTAATCTTGACATAGACATATCAAAGGCAGAGACAATTTAATTGCAGACTGTCTCTCTCGTATTTAGAAATTATTGTTGTTCACTTTCAAGAAATTTTATTGTTGTTCACTTTCAAGAAATTTACTTTAGAGTAAAACAAAATTTGAGTACTTAAATCCTTTTCAAGATTACATTTGTAAAAGAAAGCTTTTTCTTGAAAAATTTTCTTTTTTTGAAGAGGGGGTGTGTTATGTAGGTCATTTCCCCCACACTCATCATGACCTGAGTTCAATTAGTCTAGAACATTCCCAAGGTCACTGCCCTTGATGACCTCACAACCTTGAATTCAATTAGTCATGTTTGGAATGTTCTGGAAAGTTGATTAGTTGTGTAAGGGAGATAATTTTAGAACAGTAATTAGCATGTCAATAAAAGTTCTAGATTGTTCTTACATGCCTTTATAAAAGGACGTGCACAGCTTCCAGTCAGACTTTTGGGGATCTTGTCTCTTGTGTGTTACTAAACTCCAGCAGTAGTCATTCTCAAGACTTTTCAAGGCCTTCACTGTCAACGCTGGATTTATACTGTGGACTTTGTGCAGCTGCAAGCCTGCAAGGACTGTTCATTCATCCAACTGACTGTTACAACTCTGAGACTGGAGCTTTGCCGTCCCAGCTGAGATAAGTAGTCTGTACACTTTTAAAGCTTGTACTCTATCCCTGACTAGCAATTAGTTTTTTTTCGTAATAAATTTTGTTTAAACGTTAACTGCTGAGTTCACCCTTTTGTTCGTTTTCTCTGCACGTAACAACTGGCATGGGGGCAACAGCATACGTTTTTAACCCTCGGGCCTGTGAGTCACCCCCAAAAACAGACTGTTTCCCTCGGCCTACGGCCTCGGGAAACAGTCTGTTTTTGGGGGTGACTCACAGTCCCTCGGGGTACAGACGTATGCTGTTGCCCTCATGGCCAGTCAATATGTGTATACTGTTGACCTTTCCATTGTGGATAGAGAGCATTCCACTAAAATTAGCAATGTTACTCCACCAGTCATTAAGTGTTGTATAAGTTGGTGTCTCATATGTAGGAGAAAAACTCCCGTGTAAATCCTATTTATGATTTTATTTTGTATAACTCAGAAATACATTTTAAATTATCTCAAATCCCCACTGTCTGATTCTAGATCAAGTGGTTATTGAAGGGTGATGATCAATAGACACTTGAAAAACTATATATGTGTCAGATATTACTGACTTGACCAGATGACATTGAAGACGCAGTGAATAGCCTTGTCTCATGATAAGATTTCCGGTACAGTCTCCCCATCAGGCGAATTCTCCACAGGATCGAACAAAACCACTGACATAACTTGGAAGGTATCCATATGACATCGCTTTCAAAGGTCAGGCAAGTGCAAATGGCAATATCTTGTCGAACCTTATGATAACATTCCTTGCTTGTGCGTTTGTTGTTGAATTTGTCAAAGTCAATCCGGTGATAATCCGGTTACAGCGTCCAGATTAGCAATTTACCCTTGCTGGCTTTAGCGCATCAGGCAATCAAGCTCGTCAGATAGAATAGACGCAGCACAAAGAAAACTTCGCGTAAGATTTTCAAGGGACAAATACATGACGCAGCAACGGAGAAGAAGAAATCGCTACAAAAGCAGTGCCCATAAGACAAAGACACCAAAGGTTGGCTGCAGATATGATGGTCAAACCTATTCAAATAATATAATCCATAGCAAAAATGTGTCCGCATTTTGACTCGTTGCAGAGCAACTCGTCAAAATACGGACACATCACTCGCATACGACTCGGTATCGACAAAACTTCGTGTAATAACCCCCAAAACGCTTGCAATGAAAAATCAAGAGTACTTTTGAAACTGATAGTATTTAACTATTACATAATAATTGAAGGCGGATGTAATCATACATACTTATAGAAAATTAAAAATCCGGTTTTTCAAATGAGAAACAATCTTTAGAAATGATGAAAAATCCTTATATATCCGTGTGTATATATTAGTGCACACACCATTAAAAGAAACCAGTAAGTGAGTGCCGCATGTCACTGCATGAAAACACAATACTTACTGTATTAACATGGACTATTGCCTGTATTTTAGCTGAAGAGTGCATATACAGATGAATACAGTCAATAATCGATTGCTTGTATTCAGCAAGCCTGTATTTATGTTGATTCATGTAAATTAAAGTGTATTCTTCCATAATACAGGCAACTCATTAGTGTGAATTTATCTGTTTTATTGGGTTTTCATGCAGTGGGTAGAAATGCTCTATTTGTCAAGACCAACGAGTTGACCATGGACTACTCAAACACCAGGAGTCAGTTCTTCATTCCCTTCAATTTCTAAACTTGCTCATACACGGAAAATCAGACTTTTTTAACGAATAAACGACTAACAGACAAAAAATTAAATGAGTAAGGAAAATACACACAACTGCTTTAAAATGAGAGAACAACAAACTGTAATAGTAGTAGTAGTAGTAGTAGTAGTAGTAATAGTAGTAATAGTAGTAGTAATAGTAATTGTGTATTATTGTGACTTGCAACTCTATGAGTTGCCTAGCCCGATGGGCTTGTAAATCACCATTCAATTACTTTTATACAGTACAAACAGTTGAAGGTGTCAGAGAAACATAGAAATATGCAAATGAGTGAGAGTGAGCAGGAAAATTGGAGCATTACATATAAAAAACCTCAAAAATGCTTTCTCGATAAATTTTGCAAAATGCCTAACAGGCTCAGAAAACAGATATTTTAGTTTAGCTGTGATAGGTTTATCCCAAAATGTGTCCATAAGTTTTCCAATGTACTTACGTCTTAGCTGGTGATTCTGTTGACATTCTTCTCTGGTAGAATCGTGGTAAGGTCAGAATAAATTAAAACGTATTAATGATTTTGTAGAAGCTCACTCAACACCACCTCCCTGTAAAAAATACACTAAGCAGTCTAACAACCCATTCGCAATATGCTTCTTTAAATACGAAATGTTGCGACAATACTAACACTGATTATTCATACGTATATCAAATATTCATATAATTATATACTTAAAAATTACGTTTCCTTATGTCTACACTTGATTCATTATAGTTTCAATATGAAAACTTCACTGTTATTTAAATCCAGCCTGAGATCCCGTGACGGTCGAGATTTCATTAAAGGATTATGGTTCATTTCCCTCTTACACCGCCTCAGCACTTGAAATCCCGATGAGGGAAAGTTTTGCGTTCATTGCAAATATATCATGCAAAAATTCCTTATGTGGTCATTTTTGTGTTCCTTATTTGTTTCCTATTAAAGTTTATGACAGAATTGTACAGATACTTTGTGTCATGTCTCTCAGATGAGAACTGTAGGTATAATGCCTTTAATCTCGGTTGTAACTTAATCAATGCACAGGCAAAGGGCATTTTGAGGACTACATGAGTCACTAACGTTACTGCTTGAATTTTGATATCGTCATCTTCATGACCCTGGGGGTCACTCAAATATTTACAGATTACATGAGCAATGAGGTGTTATCTGCATGTCCCGCAGCAAGATTAAAAGATTGCATCCATCCGGTTCTTGTTAAAGTATGCATCTTTGAGTTTTGTAAGTTTTGCATTTTCACACTCTCTGCCTGTGTTGTTTAGCAATAAAGTACAGAAAAGTTAAACTGCACATATAATAAAGCTGTTCGACGCGGTAGAAAAGCGACAAAAATCTAAACAATCGAAAGGTATATAAGTTTTACATACCTGATAACTATACTCAAATTCTACCTTTTACAAAACTCGGGTTTTCCCTTTGTGAAAACGCTACTTCCTATGCAGGCTTAAGGCGTATCGATGGAAAATAATAGGCAACCCTACGCCAAAATAGTTGTATGGTCAGCCATGTTCTACGCAGGAGACGAGTGCTAAACCGGAAGTGACATCTTGACCAACACCACCTGGGTTCACAGTAAAATGGTCGTAACAGAAAGCGTTTTTACAAACGACTTGTACCATGAAACATATTAATGCACAGATTTTTTAACGGAGATGTTACAGCTCGAGTGAAGCAATTTGATTTCACCACGGCATGTTCATTTAAGTAGCAAGCGATATTAATCTAACGTTTCAGCATTGCAATCTCACATCTATCTATCTATCTATCTATCTATCTATCTATCTATCTATCTGTCTATCTTTCTGTCTGTCTGTCTGTCTTTCTGTCTGTCTGTCTGTCTGTCAATGTAAATATCTGTCTCTCTGTGCTTGTCTGTGTATCAGCATTTAAAAATGGTAAGCAAACATCACAGTTGCTGATTTTGTACACATAACAAAGTATGAGAAATGAGGCCATACTTTAGAAGTGAGTTTAAAAGGGGCACGCGAGGCTGAGGGGAGATATAAATTGGTATAAGGGATCATACTATGAATGGTTTCATTACAGTAATGTTATGTATTTTATGATTTCATGATGGCCCTGCATTACCAGAAAAACAACGCTATACCCAGATACCCCTCGGTCTACGACCTCGGGGGAATAGCGATGTGTTTCTGGTAACGCACGGCTCTTTGGGTAATAGATGGACGCTATAGCCCTCATGTCCAGGTAATAGGTGTTGAATATAATGAATATGCTCGAAAATGTAGAATACAATTCAATCAATCTTTATTTCGAGTACTTGCTCAAATGTGAAAAAACAAGACAATAAACAGCTAACGCCCGCATCACGAGACAATACAAAACAAAAAAATGAAAACACTAAAAGAGCTTTTAAAAATACAGAATTAAAAATAATCTGAAACAGTCTTTGCCCAAAAGACACTTTGCCTTACAACATCGACAGATAGAGCTGCTTTAATCAAGGTATTTGTGCTTTTATTCAATCTAACATAGAATTTAGAACGAAGCATGCGTTGTTTGCTACTAAAGGTCATAATATGGTTGCTGACGAAGGTTTCAGAAATACCTAAGCGATGTTTAATACCAAGTAGGATTCTGAAAGCGTTATTATATGACACTCGAACATCGTTAATACATTTCTGTGTAAATACACTCCACAAATGTGCACAGTACATGGTTGAACAGTACGCTTTAAATAAATGAATTTTGACAGAAAATGAACAATTGTAAACTTACGGATTAGAAAGTTCGCATTAGCATAAAAGCGTTTCAGTTGTCGTTTATGTCGTTACCCAAACGGTTTAAAACAATACCAAGATATGAGTGTTTTCTCACAAATGAAAGGGTGGAATTGTTCAAATATACATGTGGAATACATGTTATTTTGCAATGTTTAGGTAAAATAGACAGACACTTGGATTTGTTTGGATTAAAGACAATGTCGTGAGACATAGCATAATGACGACTTGTTTCCAAGAGTTTGTTCAAACCCTTCACAGATGGACAAATTAAGACAATATCGTCAGCATAAAGGAAATGATTAACGCATTGCTCAGCAAGGTGACATCCAATTTGTTTTTTACAAAGCGAATCACTCAAATTATCCATATAAACACTAAATAAAAGAGGCGATAAAATTCCCCCTTGTCGAACGCCATTATTTGCAGTAAAACTCTCAGAAATAGCGTTACCCCATTTGACACAAAATTCTTGTTTGCGATACCAAAGTACTAAAACGCGCACAATATACAGAGGAACACGTCTGTCAATCAGCTTGCGAAATAGGGTCCAATGATTGACCCTATCAAACGCTTTAGTGGCATCTAAAGAGCACATAAAGACTGGACTATTGTTGCGATTATAGAAATCAATGACTTCTTTTAACCGAAAAATACACATGTCAGTCGAATGACCAGTTTTAAATCAAAACTGATGATCGCTTGTACCAAGATACTGCTTACATCTATCAAGTAGTAAAATTTCGTATAACTTTGAAATGGCTGTAGCTATGGCAATAGGGCGATAATTTTTAGCACAAGTTATATCACCGGTTTTATCTTTAACAATTGGTATCAAGGTAGTATCTAGCATAGCAGCCGGTAAATGTCCATGAACATGTACAGCTGTAAATAAAAGTGACAACAAAGGGTGTACACAGTTGTGTGCGTATTTGATATGCTCAGCAGCAAGGCCATCTGGCCCTACTGCTTTCCCATTGGCTAATCTAACAATACAGTTGGAAATTTCATCGGGCCTAACAGTCATATTGTCAATAAAGTTAACATTCGAAATTCCAGCCCTTACATAGGATTCGTTACTATGATCAGTAACAGATGACAACAGACCAGAAAAATGATCTCGCCACATTCCAGCGATATTTTGATGACCATTACAACCACCCACAGATGATGACAATGGTGAAGACTTCTTACCACTGACACCTTTCCAAAATTGCTTAGTATTTTTGTTTGAGAGATTTTCAGCAAGGGCGTCAGTTCGCATTTGATTTTCACTTTTCTTACAAATCTTCAAAATATATTTAAACTTGGCACGGGTTTTCCTCATTATTTCAAAAATTGGACCATGGCGAGGACTGCCATTATCCCTCCACAAGATAAATGCATCCCGAGCAATTAAGTGATACTCCTTTACATAGTGATTCCAACCCGGAACATTCTTATTGATATAATGTGTTTGCTTTGATGAAATACACTGAGACGCTGCAGATGTTAGGGCATCAACAATATTGTCATAAAGCTTATTTATAGAATTCAAGTGAGAGGAATGTTTACATGTGCAATCACGACAAGAGAGTGCTCCAGCATCGAAGCTGATAGTTCTCAAATAATGTTCTGACAAATCATGATAATTCTGTACGGAAGTTTTATCAATACAAGACCAGTCGATCTTATTGAAAGTTGAGCTATTTTGGGCACAATACTGAAAGTCATAATTCTGAAGGGAATCAAGATATCATACAACACTTAAAGGGAAGTGGTCTGACCCGATATAATCATGTAAAATATTAACATCGCGAATACATGAATGTGCAGCAGGAGTTGAAATGCAGTGGTCAAGCCATGATGTAGTGTGATGGGCTTCACCATAGTACGTGAAATTGTGGTGATTGTTTATATCAAGGAAACTGATATCAGAACAGATGTAATTATTGTCTGTACAAAAACTAGTAATTTCTTTACCAAATTCAGAGTTACTTCTAATGTCGGCATTCCAGTCCCCAATGACCATAACACTATTAGTTTGAGCATTATCAATGCAGTGGCGAACTTTCTGCAGATATTCAAGAAACTCGTGGTAATTATCTCTATTATGAAATGGCACATATACATTTATGATGGTCAGAATACCACCGGAATGCTTAATTTCAAGGCCAATAATACGGCTATCATCATAACGTTTAACATTAACATCAACAAGGGATTTTCTCCACATGACGGCCACTCCCCCATATGGACGACCAATCCGAATACCTGCCTCATCATCCATCGACGTCTCACCAACTGCATAAAAATTGTCACTAATATGTGATAACAGGTTAAGCTCCGATTGCGTCAGCCAATGTTCTTGAAGACAACAGATATCACAATCTTTGCACAGTTCCTTTTTAGTCTCAATAGACGATTTCATTCCACGACAGTTGTAAGATGTAATATTTAAAGTCATGAAAGTTGCTGATTCTTTCTAGCAGGATAGAATTTCCTCACTATAACACCCGACGGCCAGACGTTTGGTGTCAATATGTTTTTGCAATGTTCGGAAGTCGTAATCACCTTAAAGGATTAATATGATTCATATTTGGTTAGTATCGGAACAGTTTTTACACAAAAGCCAAGCTTTTTAAGGTGTGACGTTACATCATTTTCGGTCGTTTGTGGAGAAAGTCGACTAACATATATTTCGGCAGGCCTTATAAAAAGGCATTTCTGGGTTGTTGTTTTTCTTTTGTTTTGTTTTGTCTCTTGGGTTTTGTTTTACATGTACTGCCAAAAGGTTTGCAATTGTATTACCGTTGACTACAGCCAGGCATCGTTTCAGCATAGGCTCCATGTGAGAAAACGGAGCTAAAAGACTATAAACACCATACTATAGCGGGGTGCTACTTAGGGTCCAGCCAATCAGATTTGAAAGCCCGCCTCTCCCCACAACAGCGATGCCTCAGCCAGGGTCCTGCGGGAGACTGTTTGCTTGTCATTTACATGTCGCATGTGGCTTTCAAAGTGCTGCTATACATGCTGCACGTTATGTTCTCGTATACAGTGAACAGTACAAAGACAACAAATTTATCCGATGTCATTTACAACTGTCAGTTAAAAACTTTGGAAGTTGATGCGTGTATAATAATCGCAATCATACCAATCCATAATCCAATGACAGTAGGTCGGAATTCGGAAGACAATAGTTGTAAATATAGACACAAAACAGCACAGAACAGACAGTAAATTGACGGTACACAAACAAAGTCACATTCATGAAAGAAAGATATATGGACCTCTGGCCAGAAGACCAAGAAGTGATGTCAGGTGTTTCGAAAATAGTAAGCGCATCCTGCCCCACATGTGGCACCCGCCATATATCAATCTATAAGTCAGATAGGTAGTGGTCACTAAATAAGGCCCAATGTCACCGATGCCATCAGTGATCATTTGTCGAAGTGAGATATTGTATTTATCTACCAGCTTGCGATACCTGCCAAAAAAGCGTTTGAATGTAGAGACAAATCTTGCTCTGGTGTAACCTTGATTTAATAGTTTGTAAGAGAGATGGCCATGTCTCTCTACAAAATCACCATATGAACTGCATGCTCTAGCATATCGAATAAGATGGGAAATGTATACCCCATAAGCTGGTGAGAGTGGAATATTACTTATGAGGTGTGGAAAATTGATGATACTAAAGTTGAAATCATCTCTCTTGTCATATAGCTATAGAAAGGTGACCATTAGAGTCAAATTCAAGTAAAATGTCCAGATATGAAGCAGAAAAGGCCGTTTCTGTAGTTTCTTTAATCTCCAATTCTGGAGGATAAATCATAGCGAGATATTTACTGAATTCAGAGTTATCATAGAAATAACATCGTCTATGTATCTATATGTTAGATAGAAAGTTCGAGCTACAGAGACCTTTTTCTGTTTAATTAAGTTCTGGATAAATTCTGCCTCATATGAGAACAGAAATAAGTCTGCAAGCAAGGGAGCACAGTTAGTGTCCATAGGAATTCCTATACACTGTTAAAAATGTGCCCTCCAAATTCTACAAATATGTTGTCGATGAGGAAATCAAGCATACTGATAATGTCTTTCTCGGTATAAAACACTTTAGCATTAGTAGCATTTTTAACAAAATATGTAGAATTATACCCTAATACTACATATTTGTAACGGCGTGAACCGTTTTTGTAGAAAAATGCTTGGTTGATGATGTTTTTCAAGCGTTCTTTCAATTTATTATGTGGTATTGTGGTATACAATGTGGAAAAATCGAAAGTTTTAATAGATGTTATTTTTGAAACAGATCTTGATTTCAAATTTTCCAAGAGTTCCTTCGAATTTTTTAATATCCACATTTGATTTATACCACTCCGAGAAAAGACAACATCACAGTATGCTTGAAGTCCCCGTTTAACAGTACAAAGAACAGAAGTCAGTATCTTCGATAACTCTGTAGTTGAACATTTTGAAGATCCTGCGATAAACCTAGCTTTGTAAGGTGTTTTGTGGAGCTTTGGTATCCAGTATAAGCTAGGCAACTTATTATGGTCATCCTTTATTGTAACATTAAAATTATCCATGAATGACTGACTTATGATTTGCACTGAACAGAAGTTTCCCCATTGCCCATGCGTGAATACAAATCACGCTCGAATCCGATCTGCTCCTGTCGACGCTCGCTGTCAATTACTCTGCTTCCACAGCCTGAAGAGAATTACCTCTACTGATCTTCCATGTGGCGTACGCATAAATATTTATTGTCGACTTTTATAGAACCCCACAAGCCTGTTCAAAGCGTGGCAATGGAGGTAAAAACACTCAAACGGGCAACGTGCAATAAAAGGATGAGCTGTAACTTTTAATGATGTTTATTCATATATTTTTTTATTTTTATATCTACTACAATTTTGTCTCCCCTAGCATGTTGAGATGCACAGTGTGGAGCTGGCCAACTAAGCCTGTACATGACCTCACTATTATCGTTGATAAGGAAATACAGTCCAGGCAAGAATTCAAACTTAAACACTTATACTCCATTTTACATTGTATTGAATCTGTGATGGCAAATTATACAGTAGGTGTTTAAGCTTGCTTTGTGTAGTCAAGAAAATGTAGTCGACACAAAAATAATTAGTTTTTCACATCAAGAAAACATTTCACACAACAGTGCAGTTCTCGCTGCTAGTATTTTAATCAATTTACAACTATTTCTAAAACATGTCTTTTTCCAGAGCAATTTCACACTTTCGATGGCAGTTGTATTTAACATGTAGCAGCCCAGAGAGCTAATGAGAGTTTCTTACTGAGTACTGTATTCAAATTGTTTTGCTATAAATATGAGATGATTGTAAATTACTGCAACAAGTCTCCAAAGACAGATCATCTGCAATAATGGACACATAAGTCCTTATCGATAGGAAATCAATATTTACCTCCACATTACGCCTGTTCTTCATTTTTCATTCTTCTCTGTGTGCTGTTTTTTTTTTTTTTTGTTTTTTTGTGTGTGTGTGTGTGTGTGTGTGTGTGTGTACTAGTACTATCGAGCCATGTAGTAAGGAATTCACGTACTTATCGAGACCAGACTTGCGTAATAAAGCCAAAAGCCCTGGCTTTATAATGTTAGCCTTCCAATGGCCTAAGAACTGCCTAAATAGTGCTTACTAACGTTTTTATCGACTGGCCTCATTTTTCTACGCACCGGGAAAATGAGTGTGAAATTTTGTGTGTGAGGTGCGTGCCTCGCCAGGATCTACGCACCCGTAGTTTGCCTGAACGAGCGCCACCATTCGACAACGGTGATGTCAATACGTCCGCCATATTGCTATACTGCTTGCAAGCGTACAGTTCGACACGTCTGGGATCTGCCTCTCCTGCGCTGTGTGGTGTGCTTGTTGGACACGTCGTAGGTCCAAAGAGCTTCTTTCGTTACAGGTTAGTACAACCATCATATTTACTTGAACTAATGTTGTAAATTTCGCCGATTTTGCTTTTTTAATTAAATATGTGCCACCAGCTCTCAACCAGCGATCGATGACTCCTGACCAGCGCGATCAAGTTTAGTAGGGGTACAATTTCGGTGAACAATTTTGTCAGAAAAATAACTGAGTTTATCTCATTTTTGTCCGTTATAGCAAAGTTTGATACCTGATGTGTATGTCTATATACGAGGAACTGCTCGATGTTGCATGGTCATCATTTGAGCACAGTTCTGTGACAGAACTAGCTTCTAAATATAGGACAATGCGCGCGACATTGGCACTTTGCATCAAAATGCAGACAACTTTGCTTCGGTTCATTCTGCGGCTATGTCTCAACTTGATGCAGGAGTTGCAAGCATTTTATATGCTTGCTTGCAGTGTTAATGTCGTCGGTTTCGATAGACACCAAGCCCAGTTTTCAACATTGTCATATTGCCAGTACAGTCTGAGTGTTTTGTCTAAATTTGCAGACAAATGCCGATTTGTATGTGGTCGATGTATACTCTGACTTAAGCAATTACCATGTTGGACTAAATCACATTTATTTCTATGCAATACACTGTACAACTCAACAGATTTTGAAACTAAAGTTGAACAGTATTTACAGGGGTTTCGTTAAAAGCCGGCCACCGGTCATACGGCCGCCTGTTATTACCTGAAAATCGTGTAATTGTTGTGCTTCCTACAGAAATGAATAGCTAGTAACAAACAGCATGTTGCCAAAAGTTTACAATGATCTGTATCCTTAATGCTGAATTACTTGTTTTTCAACACTTTTGGGGTGTTTTCAACGAAAATTTTGTGTTCATTCGTTCGCATTTGTCGATCGCGCAATGCCTCGCTAAGCTTGAAGATGTAGGTACCGATAGTACCGCACGGAATCACAGGCGCTCCTTAGCTGGGTCGTCTGCCAAGTAGATCGATTTTCGGATCGATCTATTGATCCCGTAGTCGATATGCCCGCCACTGCAACCTAAATAGGTTAACCTAATTAGGTTGCAGTGGCGGGCATATCGACTACGGGATCAATAGATCGATCCGAAAATCGATCTACTTAGCAGACGACCCAGCTAAGGAGCGCCTGTGCATGGAAAACGTCAATACAACGTACACAGCTGGTTGGAGGTTAGAGGTCATTGAGCTTGTGCCATAACGCAACATTGCGTTGGCCATGAGATGTGAGTGAAGTGATTCATTGGGTCGAAATGGAGAAATACAGACGGGTTGATGACGAAAGGTACAGTTTATGGCAATTTCTCAGATCATATTGATACTTATGCGGCGTTTTATGAATATTTATCAGGAAATGTTTCTTCTGAATGCATCAGCATTCGCCCCTACAGCGATCCACCAGCCTCGGGTTGTAAAATGTAAACAACACCTTGGCATTGGTGGTCGACGTTCGCTCTCGGATTTTAATGATTTTCTTTATGTTTGACTTGCCTTAACTCCGTGGGCATATAAATTTCAAAACTGAATAAATGAAGGTGTAAACTTCAGCAGACTGTGACGTTTAGCGGTTGGCTGTAGCACAGTCGTCATACACGGCAATGCAGGAAGTCCGGAAATGGAATAAACCGGCCATGGCTGCTATAGCCTGCACCTATCACTAAAGTTCGAAGACTGCTTTCCTGCACCAAAAGCCGCAATAATTCATTCAAAAACCCCCGTATCGATGGCTTCCAATACATCTCTAAATTCATATCTTGTATGCTTTTTGTGTTGAAGACGATGCATTTTTGAGTGTGGTTTCCAAAAAACGAACACTTTCATAAAACGAACACTTTTTTACAACAGCTGCCGTTGATGATTTTAAAGTAGATCCAGGCTGTCTAATGTTGGTCCCTGATCCTTTGAAAAATGTAAATAAAGTAGAAATGCGGAGCGACTGAGGGCTAGTGTACTAGGGTCAAAGTCAAAATTCATAGAAATTTTCATTCTGTTCTACCAACAATCACTTGAAATGACTATTTTCAGTGGTGAACCATAGAGGAAAACTGCATCAATGTTGACACCAAGTTTTCGGAGGTCACACTAGTGCTGCAAAGCTGTAAGTCTTACATTCCTCTCACAGTTTATTGCTAGGAGTATCCAGAAACAATATATTATCCTCAGAGATAGATATAGCAGTTATCTAGTAGTACACATCTTGTCTGTTCAATCACAGTCCCTCCACTTTGGTTTAATGTCAGTCCTTCAACCCCACTCCAATCTACCCAAGTGAGGCGTTCCTTTGGATAGACAATGTCTCTCTTTGTTTTACTGTTTACTGCTATGATTATTGTGATTAAGTCTGCAAATGTTGCATAACATCTCATTGTACAAAACTCTGACAAAACTTCATAAGTTCAAAAAATGCAATAATTGTCATGTTATCAGCAGTAATTGTCATTTCTTGATTACTCAGTTTGTAATTCTGTCAAAACTTACAGTCAGTCAGTCACTCATGCACTCATTTCAAGTTGTGAAAATACTGAAAATTTTTCTAGTGGATTTTACTGGGCATCCAACATAGACCAACGTAACACGAGTAGCAGCATAGTGGAATGGTTCCAGAACAAGATGTCAGCCCACTATTCACCCCTATGGACCCTGACCTCCACAAGAATTACACTCTGACAATGACAATTATTTTTGACCACCAGAATTTTGCAATTGACCACCAAAATTTGAATCTGGTGGTCAAACTTGACCACCAAACAAAAAATAAATTTCGAACCCTGTTTGTAGATGATCATAATGACATATTTCTGTAAGCAATGCTTGAAATAAAACTTGTAACTTACCGTTTGTGGTTGATGAACTGTTTTGTCCAGTTTGTAAAAAGCTAATTTGGAACCGTGTATTGGTGGGTGAGGGGTGGGGGTACGTACCAAACATCCACATGTTTGCTGGTTGGTATGGCTTGGCCCCTGTAATTTTCATATGGCCCCCTGTTTCAAAACTTAGTGAAACCCCTGCATTGTCTTTTGCAAAATCTTTTTTAACATCACCATGATTGCTATAATACAAGAGGTCCAATTGATGGCTTTAAAATATTGGTTTCACAAAGTCTGTTGTTGAAAGGGGTATTGACATTGAAATTGACAGTTTATAGAGCTCAGCTGATAGATAGCACACAGCCATCTGTGTTTATACAAGAGATGAAGTATACCGGTATGTTCACTGCGGCCCAGCAGCGCCCTGTTTTGTCCAATGCTTCGTGGAGCGCGGTATACCTATATTGGGGTCATGACTGAGGTCATTTACCGTAGTTACTGTAAATCAATATGGCAGCGCCCATGTTAGTCATCGCTACAGCTGTCAAGCGTAAGCTACGCAACGCAAAGTTTGAGCTTATGAGAAGCAAGGGCGATTTCCATTGTGACCTACCGGTACATGGCCTTTTCGATGAACTAGATGCCAATGTTGACCCTGCAATCAAGAAACATGATAAAATCACAGCTGACAAGGTAAAGCTCCGCCAGATAGAGGTGTACCCAATATTTGAGTGTGAAATGAGACATTGGCGATCAGCAGTGACCCAGAAATTGAAACCCTCTTGCTCAATGCGGAATCCATGGAAGGGAACCTTTACAGAAATATCCCAGCAGAAGTGTTTGAGCTCATTCGGCTGTATTCAACCCGCAATTCAATGCGCATTGAAGAGTCTGAAACACCGTGTACAGTAACTCTGAAATTTACCTGGTTGAACAAAGTCAACTATCCTTGGCCGTGGAGCCCGCTACGAAAATCAGCAGCTGTTACTGAGGTCAGTAAAGGTTCAGTGTATGGAAGTTATCTGTACCGATGACAAGCCCATGATCGTGCGGTATAGGAAGACATCAGAAACAGCGACGATCAACTTCCACTATGGCTGTTGGAACAAACATGGGGTTCCTCAACATGTTTGAATGGTGAGATGTCCTGGAGAAATTTTGAACTGCTGAGGTTTGACGTTCTTGTTCAAGTTTTGAAATCATTTCATAGCTGTGAAGAGTTCACATTTTTTGGCCTTTTTTCAAAGCATGAAATCAGCAGATGTTTCTGCACATGTTCAATCATACAGAAATAAAAAAAAATTGATATTTCATCAAAGTTTGTGATCTTTATGACTTTGCTTGAAAGTTAACTGTGGCATACAGTAAATTACAGTCCATATTCCTTACATACAATGGTGGTTTCAGAATGAAAGGCATCCTAAATATTAACAAGATAACTTGTCAATAAAAAACACTACATGCATTTATTTCTTAACCATTGGTCAAACATGTATTCGAGTATCACCTCTTTGAAAGCTCTGCTGCAATGTTCAACTCAGCAAATGAAGTGAACTTTTGCAGTCCCATGAAGAAATTTTTTTTACACTAAATTTTACAAATTCAGACTTTACAATTCCATTAAAATGCGGCCAAAATATTAAAATTACATTACTTCAAAAACCTTTGGATATAGGCTCAGCAGTGATTGTGAAACTAAATTATGATCTCACGTAATTCTAAAAAATTGAAATTCTTTTATATATTTATCAAAGCACAAAGATCATTCTCAGACAAAAACTGAATTCAATCTTACACTTAACTGTTTAAAAATTTCATTCTCAGCTGTTTATGATTTTCTAATAATCCTACAAAATGTTTAACAATTAGCTTCTAACTTATATAGGCAAAACTTATCAACATCTTTGTATACCTATTATATCCATTCAAATTTACACTGTGAAGGCATGCACAATTTTGCATCCAAAGCTCATCACTTCAATGTATTTTCAGAATTTTACTTATTTTCCCACTCACTGCAGACCGTTTAATTTCCCCATAAATTTGCTGCTGCAAATTTCACAAGATTCAGAGGAACACTGCTTCTCATTGCCACAAAAACAGTAACTCGGGTCATCATAATATCTGTCTGGAATATATTTGGCATTCTCTATGGCTTTCAATCCCATATGACCCCCCCCCCCTATAATTATCAGAACAGGGGTCTTGTGTGCGTAGCCAATACAGTAGTACGTATTCATGCCTGAATATGAGAGACCATCTGTTCTGGGGTGTTGATTTACAACTGTATTCAAGTAAGCGCAAATGCTTGGCTTCTCTTCCCTCCATTGTATTAAGACCCAACCCCATATTGAACTTCCTTTGTAACCTTCTGCTTTTGCATGAAGCACTGTACTATATATATTATATATATATATATATATATATATTATATATATATATATATATATATATATATATATATATATATATATATATATATATATATATACAGTGTGTGCATGAGAGAGAGAGAGAGAGAGAGAGAGAGAGAGAGAGAGAGAGAGAGAGAGAGAGAGAGAGAGAGAATTATCTTACCTCGGGATATAAGGGTATACATATATATTATATATATATATATATATATATATATTATATATATATATATATATATATATATATATATATATATATATATATATACAGTGTGTGCATGAGAGAGAGAGAGAGAGAGAGAGAGAGAGAGAGAGAGAGAGAGAGAGAGAGAGAGAGAATATCTTACCTCGGGATCCTGCCTGAACCTGTCTGTTTTCTGACTAAGTAACACACAGCCCTGCCATGCACAGCTTACATACATACATACATACATACATACATACCGGTACATACATACATACATACATGCATACATACATACATACACACATACATACATACATACATACATACATACTAGCTCTGCATGGCAGGGCTGTGTGTTACCGGCATTATAGTGGCCTGTCAGCCTGTGGTGGGAGGCCGTATAATGCCGGTAACACACAGCCCTGCCATGCACAGCAAACATGTATACATTCATACATACATACATACATACATACTGGCTCTGCATGGCAGGGCTGTGTGTTACCGGCGTTATGTGGCCTCCCACCACAGCCTGTGGTGGGAGGCCGTATAACGACGGTAACACACAGCCCTGCCATGCACAGCAAACATACATACATACATACATGCATACATACATACATACTAGCTCTGCATGGCAGGGCTGTGTGTTACCGGCGTTATGTGGCCTCCCCGTGACCACAGCCTGTGGTGGGAGGCCGTATAACACCGGTAACACAGCCCTGCCATGCACAGCTAACATATATACATACATACATACATACTACATACATACATACATACATACATACCCCCGGTACATACATATTAGCTCATGACGGGACGCTTGCATCTAAAAAACAGTGCACTTTTTTGAGCTCTTTCTGCACTGATAATATGCAATCTACAGTAGTTATATCAGATATAATCAGACATTACATAACGCTTAGTCAACAACTTCAGATACCAATAGCTTCGCTGGTACTACTTTATGCCATTGCAAGGTATTGTACAGCGAAGCGGCACAAACTCAGTCTCGTGTAAACCTTGACAACAGTATTATCATTTCAGGACATCGGAATTTGTTCCTACTTTATTAATTTGAACTAAAATATGGCGTGTAGTATATTTATAGGTCCTATTCTGTGAAAATTAGGGTACAATGTTCAAAGAAGTTCAAGGCGAACGATTATCTGTATGAGTGAAGTGTGTAAGGCAAAGATGTCTGCCCTGTACACCCACTTAATTGCTATCTCTAATCACATATTGCAAACAGCTTACGAGATGGCAAATAACTTTAATTAGGAGCTCCATACCCCTTCAAACCCCTATTTCAAGTGGTGAATGTGCATTGAATATGCATTGTTTTTAGATGGAAACGTCCACTAATGTCTGCATGGCAGGGCTGTGTGTTACCGCATTATACGGCCTCCCACCAGAGGCTGTGGTGGGATGAGACATAACGACGGTAACACACAGCCCTGCCATGCACAGCATACATACATACATACATACATACATACATACATACATACATACATACATACATACTAGCTCTGCATGGCAGGGCTCACTGTGTTACCAGCGTTATGTGGCCTCCCACCACAGCCTGTGGTGGGAGGCCGTATAACGACGGTAACACACAGCCCTGCCATGCACAGCTAACATACATACATACATACATACATACATACACACATACATACATACATACATACATACATACTAGCTCTGCATAGCAGGGCTGTGTGTTACCGGCATTATGTGGCCTCCCACCACAGCCTGTGGTGGGAGGCCGTACCGGTATAACGCCGGTAACACACAGCCCTGCCATGCACAGCTAACATACATACACATACATACATACATACATACATACATACATACATACATACACACATACATACATACATACATACACATACATACATACACACATACACACACATACATACATACATACATACATACAAACATATACATACATACATACATACATACATACATATATACATACATACACATGCATGCATACATACATACATACATACATACATACATACATACATACATCGCATCCCACCACAGCCTGTGGTGGGAGGCCGTATAACGCTGGTAACACACAGCCCTGCCATGCACAGCTAACATACATACATACATACATACATACATACATACATACATACATTTAGTTGTGCATGGTAGGGCTGTGTGTTACCGGCATTATGTGCCTCCCACCACAGCCTGTGGTGGGAGGCCGTATAACGCCTGTAACACACAGCCCTGCCATGCACAGCTTACATACATACATACATACATACATACATACATACATACCCCTGGTACATACATAGTAGCTCTGCATGGCAGGGCTGTGTGTTACCGGCGTTATGTGGCCTCCCACCATAGCCTGTGGTCGGAGGTCGTATAATGCTGGTAACACACAGCCCTGCCATGCACAGCTAACATACCATACATATACATACATACATACATACATACATACATACATACATACATGTATACATACATACATACATACATACATACATACATACATACATAGTTCATCGATCAAATGCGAGGTGTTTGCCGGAAAAAGAGTCCCTGCACATACCGGTATGTCATTATCCATAATCGCTGCCATTAACATAGTATATTTCCCAGGGACACACGGCGACACGCGTATGCATGCAGGTCTGTAAGCGCATATACGCGTGGCCATTTCGACGCGAGCACAGTAATCAAGATATGAAAATTCTTTCAGGTTAAGTTTTTTTATTTCTCTATTTAATGGCGAAATTTTAGTGTCCTTGAGTTCATTTGGGAATTTAAAACAACTGTTGGTTTCAGAATTTTGAATTCGGCACTCGCGTTATAAAAACAACCATCTTTTCTACAGTTGGTGAAATCGATGTGTAATCTGCCATAGCCGTCAATGGGGTAGCAATATTCATTGACTGCACGGCGAAAACGGAAATTTCAGCCTGACTTGATTTCAACAAAAGTTATCAATAGTGATTGAAATTATAGTTGTAAGGATCAGAAATTATCAAACAACAATCGTATGATTTTAAAATTTTGAATCATGGCATAAAACTATCAATTTTAAACGGTTTTCTTGGGAAGGTGGTTGTTGCTATGAAGTTAGCGCTTGCCTGGTAACCGGCAATAGCAGTGAGAAATAGTGACATTTGGCAACCTGCCGAATCGAATATTGCCAGATTTGTCAAGGGAAAGTACATGTAGTTAACAAACTCTTTGAAGTATCAATGTAAATATACATACCTGGCTTCAATAATTATAAACACTCACAACAATCGGAGTCGTTTTGCTTCCGCTGCACGACAAGTGTGGCCTAATTAATATTCATGAGCCAGAAAATAGGGGGATGTTTACATTGGACAAAGAGGGTGCCTCCTGGGCCAACGTGGCTCCTTCTAACTTGAAGTTTATTTTTGGAAGAATATTTCTGTGAAATCCATCAAGAAATGTAAATACTCAAAACTCCTTGGTTTAGATATGCTTTGTTTCAAATTGAAGTAAATTTGTGTGATTGTATTTTTGGGTCATTTTCTCCCATTTTGAGCAAACATCTCTGAATCCTATTGACTGATTTTTAATGCAGTTCACCATGGGCTATGTGACCCAGTGCCACAGTTATTATACAACAACTCTGATCATATGGGAGTGACACCGTCTTATTGGCGGTATTTTTAAATGTCCTCTAGGGGAGGCTGTTACCCAATACAGTCATTTCCACCAACTTTGAATCATAGGGTTTCCGTAAAATCATAAAAAACGAATGCTTTTGCTGGGCTTCTTAAACGTCCTGTAAAATTGAATCATGGGAAAAATGGCTCCATTGAGCATGTCACAGGTCTAAACCATTATATAATCTTGCAGGTAAAAACACTGAAGACCTTGTGACAGTTCAATGACCAAATGCCAAAGGAAAAAAACTAAAGACACAGGTCCTATTAACTGTAATGTGTATTAAGCGGACCCTCAATGCAAACAAAAGATATACAAATACACAGTGTTCAGCTTGTGAATTCAAAGTGTATGTGTGTAGAATGCATTGTTACTGTTTACATTTTAATTTTAGTCCGGACTAAAATTTATTTATCAATAACAATGTTCATTATACACATATGAGCTGTGCTGATAAGCTATATAGTGGACATTTCTACATGATTTATACGTTTAACAATAAACTAGTTCAGTAAATACCGGTATACAGAACAAAAATGCTGAAAATCACCAAAAGTTATAGCTACTGTGGCTGTAAATCTGTTTCATGGCTGAAAGGCATTTCTTTTGCCAAAAAAATAGCACTGTGTCTGACCGTTCACCAATGTGCAGTTTTCTGGGTACAGAAACAATGTGAGTTATAAGTTGGTTTCCTTGGATTCTCTGACAAAATGTAAGCACCACACTAGCCTTTTTGGAAGAATCTGAATAGAATGATATCATCCAGGGCTCCAATAATGTACAAAGTTTAATAGAGAAGTATTGTTGTGATGAATGCTGTATATTTACCTGAGATATCTCCCCGATATGGATGGGGATAATTACAGTCACCAGAAACTTCATTTGGACAATCTCACATCTGATAGAATTACATGTGTTGTGAATTTGAATAATTCTGTGTATGTTGTAGTCTATTCAGTTTCTGTTTTTCCAACCACGCTAATTCAGCTACCCACTTAGGCCAGTACTTTCTCACTGATTTTGCTTTTTTCTCGGGAAGGCTATTCGCAACCTTCCTGTGCAGGTTGACAGTGTAGACACTGTATTGGATGATGTCTCCTTGTCTGAATCCAGTGTAGTTATCATCCGGTTATTACAATTTGTCATCCCGATACTCCGTTCAGAATTAAGGTATGTATAAATGTTTAATTTGATTGTGTTAATTAATGAGTACAATGAAATGAAGGTAAAGTGATATCTTAAAAAAACTCGCATGATTTAGTTAGATCAAAATTTTTTGAATAACACATGTTTGTTAAAAGGTATAATTTTATGTCATTGTTGTGAATAATAGTAGTGACAACTACAGCGACACATAAATAATATTTCTATCCTGGAGTTTCCTCATATAATTAAACAACTAACAGTTATATGTATAAAAACACCATGTAGGGTTTAGGGTTAATTGAATATGTATGTAGGCCTGGTGTGATGTTCAGTACTGTATGGTCACACACATCTTGACTTACACAGCATATAGAGATAATGAGATTTGTGTAGGCCTGGTGTGATGTCCTATGTGGACACACATTTTGACCCCCACATTAAACATGTAGAGATTAAATTAGATTTGCGTAGGCCAGGTGTGATGTCCTATGTGGATACACATCTTGATTACACAGTATACATGTTCAGATAATTAATAATATTGTGTAGGCCAGGTGTGATGTCCAATGTGGACACACATCTTGATTACACAATAAACATGAAAGATAATTAATGTTGTGAAGGTTAAGTGTGATGTCCTGTGTGGCCACACATCTTGACCCTCACATTAAACATGTAGAGATTAAATTAGATTTGTGTAGGCCAGGTGTGATGTCCTATGTGGATACACATCTTGATAACACAGTATACATGTACAGATAATAAATAATATTGTGTAGGCCAGGTGTGACGTCCTATGTTGAAACACATCTTTACTCACATAATAAACATGTATAGATACTTAATATAATGCTGTGTAGGCCAGGTGTGATGTCCTATGTGGACACACATCTTGACTCACACAATTAATAAACATGTAAAAATAGTTAATGTTGTAGGCTAGGTGTGATTTCCTATGTAGACACACATCTTGATTACACAGTTACCATAATTGATGTTGTGTAGGCGTGGTGTGACTTCCTATGTGGACACCCCTTTACTAACATTATAAACATATAGATATAACTACATTTGTGTGTAGGCCTGGTGTGATGTCCTTTGTGGTCACACATTTTGACTCGCACTGTAAACATGTACGCATTCCTTTGTGTTAGCCAGGTGTGATGTCCTATGTGGACACACATCTTGATTCACACAGTAAACATGTATCTAGAAAATTACATTTGTGTAGGCCTGGTGTGATGTTCTATGTCGATACACACATTTTACTCACACAATAAACAGTTTACAGATGGTCAGATTTGTGTAGGCTTGAGTTGATATCCTATAACCATGACTGCACATTCAAAATACAGGACAGCTGGAGAGATTGTAGTGTTCATTTAGATAGTTGTGTCAATAAGTGCATATATGAGAGACCATGACTGCATATTCAAAATATGGGATAGTGGAGTGATTGTCGTGTGCATGTGGATAGTCATGTCAATAAGTGTAGATGAGAGACCATGACTGTACATTCAAAATATGGGATAGTGGAGTGATTGTTGTGTGCATGTAGATAGTTATGTCGATAAGTGTAGATGAGAGACCATTACTGTACATTCAAAATATGGGATAGTGGAGTGATTGTTGTGTGCAGGTTGATAGTTATGTCTCATAAGTGTAGATGGAGAGACCATTACTGTACATTTAAAAATGGGATAGTGGAGTGATTGTTGTGTGCATGCAGATAGTTATGTCAATAAATGTAGTTGAGAGACCATTACTGTACATTCAAATTATTGGATAGTTGAGAGATTGTAGTTTTGTCAATAAATGTAGTTTAGGGACCATTACTGTAAATTCAAAATATGGGATAGTGGAGAGATTGTCGTGTGCATGTAGATAGTTATTTCAATAAGTTTAGATGAGAGACAATTACTGTACATTCAAAATATGGGATAGTGGAGTGATTGTTGTGTGCATGTAGATAGTTGTGTCAATAAGTGTAGATGAGAGACCATGACTGTACATTCAAAATATGGGATAGTGGAGAGATTGTAGTGTGTATGTGGATAGTTCTTTCAATAAGTGTAGATGAGAGACCATATCAGCACATGCAAAATATCCGATAGTGGAGTGATTGTAGTGTGCATATAGATAGTTATTTAATAAGTGTAGATGAGAGACCATGACTGTACATTCTAAATATTGGATAGTTAGATTGATTGTTGTGTACATGTAGACAGTTATGTCAATAAGTTTAGATAAGGGACCATGACTGTACATTCAAAATATGAGATAGTTGGATAGATTGTAACGTGCATGTGGATAGTCATGTCAATAAGTGTAGATGAGAGACCATGACTGTATGTTCCAAATATTAGTTAGTTGGATAGATTGTAGCGTGTATATGGATAGTTATGTCAATGAGTGTAGATGAGGGACCATGACTGCACATTCAAACTATGGTATAGTTGGGGTGATTGTCATGAGTATGTGGATAGTTATTGTCAATAAGTGTAGATGAGAGACCATGACTGTACATTCAAAATATGGGATAATGGAGCGATTGTTGTGTACATGTAGTACATGTAATAGTGTCATAAGTGTAGTTGAGAGACCATTACTTGACATTTAAAAATGGGATAGTGAAGTGATTGTTGTGTGCGTAAAATATAGTTATGTCAATAAGTGTAGATGAGAGACCATGACTGCACATTCAAAATATTGGATAGTGGGATGATTGTTGTGTCAATAAGTGTAGATGAGAGACCATGACTGTACATTCAAAATATTAGATAGTGGAGTGATTGTTGTGTGCATGTAGATAGTTATGTCAATAAGTGTAGATACTGTACATTTAAAATATGGATAGTGAAGTGATTGTTTAGTGCATGAAGATAGTTGTGTCAATAAGTGTAGTTGAGAGACCATTACTGAACATTCAAAATATGGGATAGTGGAGTGATTGTTGTGAAGATGTAGATAGTTGTGTCAATAAGTGTAGATGAGAGACCATGACTGTACATACAAAATATGGGAACGTTGGAGTGATGTACCGGTAGTGTGTATGTATATAGTTTTGTCAATAATTGTAGATGAGAGACCATGACTGTACATTCAAAATATTAGATAATTGGATAGATTGTAACGTGCATGTGGATAGTCATGTCAATAAGTGTAGATCTACTAGATGAGAGACTGTGACTGTACATTCAAAATATTAGATAGTTGGATAGATTGTAGCCAGTATGTGGATAGTTATGTCAATAAGTGTAGATGAGGGACCATGACTGCACATTCAAACTATGGGGTAGTTGGAGTGATTGTCGTGTGTAGGTGGATAATTATGTCAATAAGTGTAGATGGAGAGACCATGACTGCACATTCAAAATATTGGATTATGGAGTGATTGTTGTATGCATGTAGATAGTTATGTCAATAAGTGTAGATGAGAGACCATTACTGTACATTCAAAATATGGGATAGTGGAGTGATTGTTGTGTAGGTGTAGATAGTTGTGTCAATAAGTGTAGATGAGAGACCATGACTGTACATACAAAATATGGGATTGTTGGAGTGATGTACCGGTAGTGTGTATGTATATAGTTTTTTCAATAATTGTAGATGAGAGACCATGACTGTACATTC
Source organism: Ptychodera flava (assembly GCF_041260155.1). Lineage (NCBI taxonomy): Eukaryota > Metazoa > Hemichordata > Enteropneusta > Ptychoderidae > Ptychodera > Ptychodera flava. The sequence continues at coordinate 12,921,386 of NC_091928.1, forward strand.
AAAATATGGGATAGTGGAAAGATTGTAGTATGTAGGTGGATAGTTATTTCATAAGTGTAGATGAGTGCATATCAGCACATGCAAAATATCTGATAGTGGAATGATTGTAGTGTGCATGTAGATAGTTATTTAATAAGTGTAGATGAGAGACAATGACTGTACATTCAAAATATGGTATAGTCTGATTGTTGTGTGATGTAGACAGTTATGTCAATAAGTTTAGATAAGGGACCATGACTGTACTTTCAAAATATTAGATAGTTGGATAGATTATAGTGTGTATGTAGATAGTTGTATCAATAAGTGTAGATGAGAGACCATGACTGTAAATTCAAAATATGGGATAGTGGAGTGATTGTCGTGTGCATGTAGATAGTTATTTAATTAGTGTAGATGAGAAACCATGACTGTTCATTCAAAATATGGGATAGTGGAGTGATTGTTGTGTGCATGTAGACAGTTATGTCAATAAGTGTAGATGAGGGACCATGACTGCACATTCAAAATATTAGATAGTTGGATAGATTATAGTGTGTATGTAGATAGCTATGTCTCATAAGTGTAGTTGAGAGACCATGACTGCACATTCAAAGTATGGGATGGTTGAGTGATTGTAGTGTGCATGTAGATAGTTATGTCATTAAGTGTAGATGAGAGACCATGACTGTACTTTCAAAATATTAGATAGTTGGATAGATTGTAGTGTGTATGTAGATAGTTATGTCAATAAGTGTAGGTGAGAGACCATGACTGTAAATTCAAAATATAGGATAGTGGAGTGATTGTCGTGTGCATGTAGATAGTTATTTAATAAGTGTAGATGAGAGACCATGACTGTTCATTCAAAATATGGGATAGTGGAGTGATTGTTGGGTGCATGTAGACAGTTATGTCAATAAGTGTAGATGAGGGACCATGACTGTACATTCAAAATATAAGATAGTTGGATAAATTATAGTGTGTATGTAGATAGTTATATCTCATAAGTGTAGTTGGGAGACCATGACTGCACATTCAAAATATGGGATAGTGGAGTGATTGTTGTGGCATGTAGACAGTTATTTCAATAAGTTTAGATAAGGGACCATGACTGTACATTCAAAATATTAGATAGTTGGATAGATTGTAACGTGCATGTGGATAGTCCTGTCAATAAATGTAGATCTACTAGATGAGAGACCGTGACTGTACATTCAAAATATTCGATAGTTGGATAGATTGTAGCCAGTATGTGGATAGTTATGTCAATAAGTGTAGATGAGAGACCATGACTGCACATTCTAACTATGGGATAGTTGGAGTGATTGTCGTGTGTAGGTGGATAATTATGTCAATAAGTGTAGATGGAGAGACCATGACTGCACATTCAAACTATTGGATTATAGAGTGATTGTTGGGTGCATGTAGATAGTTATGTCAATAAGTGTAGATGAGAGACCATGACTGCACATTCAAAATATTGGATAGTGGAGTGATTGTTGTGTGCATGTAGATGGTTATGTCAATAAGTGTAGATGAGAGACCATGACTGCACATTCAAAATATTGGATAGTGGAGTGATTGTTGTGTGCATGTAGACAGTTATGTCAATAAGTGTAGATGAGGGACCATGACTGTACATTCAAAATATAAGATAGTTGGATAAATTATAGTGTGTATGTAGATAGTTATATCTCATAAGTGTAGTTGGGAGACCATGACTGCACATTCAAAATATGGGATAGTTGAGTGATTGTTGTGTGCATGTAGACAGTTATTTCAATAAGTTTAGATAAGGGACCATGACTGTACATTCAAAATATTAGATAGTTGGATAGATTGTAACGTGCATGTGGATAGTCCTGTCAATAAATGTAGATCTACTAGATGAGAGACCGTGACTGTACATTCAAAATATTCGATAGTTGGATAGATTGTAGCCAGTATGTGGATAGTTATGTCAATAAGTGTAGATGAGGGACCATGACTGCACATTCTAACTATGGGATAGTTGGAGTGATTGTCGTGTGTAGGTGGATAATTATGTCAATAAGTGTAGATGGAGAGACCATGACTGCACATTCAAACTATTGGATTATGGAGTGATTGTTGGGTGCATGTAGATAGTTATGTCAATAAGTGTAGATGAGAGACCATGACTGCACATTCAAAATATTGGATAGTGGAGTGATTGTTGTGTGCATGTAGATAGTTATGTCAATAAGTGTAGATGAGAGACCATGACTGCACATTCAAAATATGGGATAGTGGAGTGATTGTCGTGTGCATGTAGATAGTTATGTCAACAAGTGTAGATGAGAGACCATGACTGCCATTTAAAATATGGGATAGTGGAGTGATTTTCGTGTGCATGTAGATAGTTATGTCAATAAGTGTAGATGAGAGACCATGACTGTACATTCAAAATATGGGATAGTGGAGTGATTGTTGTGTGCATGTAGATAGTTAGGTCAATAAGTGTAGATGAGAGACCATGACTGTACATTCAAAATATGGGATAGCCGAGTGATTGTTGTGTGCATGTAGACAGTTATTTCAATAAGTTTAGATAAGGGACCATGACTGTACATTCAAAATATTAGATAGTTGGATAGATTGTAACGTGCATGTGGATAGTCCTGTCAATAAATGTAGATCTACTAGATGAGAGACCGTGACTGTACATTCAAAATATTCGATAGTTGGATAGATTGTAGCCAGTATGTGGATAGTTATGTCAATAAGTGTAGATGAGAGACCATGACTGCACATTCTAACTATGGGATAGTTGGAGTGATTGTCGTGTGTAGGTGGATAATTATGTCAATAAGTGTAGATGGAGAGACCATGACTGCACATTCAAACTATTGGATTATGGAGTGATTGTTGGGTGCATGTAGATAGTTATGTCAATAAGTGTAGATGAGAGACCATGACTGCACATTCAAAATATTGGATAGTGGAGTGATTGTTGTGTGCATGTAGATAGTTATGTCAATAAGTGTAGATGAGAGACCATGACTGTACATTCAAAATATGGGATAGCCGAGTGATTGTTGTGTGCATGTAGACAGTTATTTCAATAAGTTTAGATAAGGGACCATGACTGTACATTCAAAATATTAGATAGTTGGATAGATTGTAACGTGCATGTGGATAGTCATGTCAATAAGTGTAGATCTACTAGATGAGAGACCGTGACTGTACATTCAAAATATTAGATAGTTGGATGATTGTAGCCAGTATGTTGATAGTTATGTCAATAAGTGTAGATGAGGGACCATGACTGCACATTCTAACTATGGGATAGTCGGAGTGATTGTCGTGTGTAGGTGGATAATTATGTCAATAAGTGTAGATGGAGAGACCATGACTGCACATTCAAACTATTGGATTATGGAGTGATTGTTGTGTGCATGTAGATAGTTATGTCAATAAGTGTAGATGAGAGACCATGACTGCACATTTAAAATATTGGATAGTGGAGTGATTGTTGTGTGCATGTAGATAGTTATGTCAATAAGTGTAGTTGAGAGACCATTACTGTACATTCAAAATATGGGATAGTGGAGTGATTGTTGTGTAGATGTAGATAGTTGTGTCAATAAGTGTAGATGAGAGACCATGACTGTACATACAAAATATGGGAACGTTGGAGTGATGTACCGGTAGTTTGTATGTATATAGTTTTGTCAATAATTGTAGATGAGAGACCATGACTGTACATTCAAAATATGGGATAGTGGAGAGATTGTAGCGTGTATGTCGATAGTTATTTCAATAAGTGTAGATGAGTCCATATCAGCACATGCAAAATATCTGATTGTGGAATGATTGTAGTGTGCATGTAGATAGTTATTTAATAAGTGTAGATGAGAGACAATGACTGTACATTCAAAATATGGGATAGTCTGATTGTTGTGTGATGTAGACAGTTATGTCAATAAGTTTATATAAGGGACCATGACTGTACTTTCAAAATATTAGATAGTTGGATAGATTGTAGTGTGTATGTAGATAGTTATGTCAATAAGTGTAGATGAGAGACCATGGCTGTAAATTCAAAATATGGGATAGTGGAGTGATTGTCGTGTGCATGTAGATAGTTATTTAATAAGTGTAGATGAGAGACCATGACTGTTCATTCAAAATATGGGATAGTGGAGTGATTGTGTGTGCATGTAGACAGTTATGTCAATAAGTGTAGATGAGGGACCATGACTGTACATTCACAATATTAGATAGCTATTAGATAGTTGGTTAGATTGTAGTGTGTATGTAGATAGTTATGTCTCATAAGTGTAGTTGAGAGACCATGACTGCACATTCAAAATATGGGATGGTGGAGTGATTGTAGTGTGCATGTAGATAGTTATGTCAATAAGTGTAGATGAGAGACCATGACTGTACATTCAAAATATTGGATAGTTAGATTGATTGTAGTGTGCATGTAGATACTTTTCAATAAGTGTAGATGAGAGACCATGACTGTACATTCAAAATATGGGATAGTGGAGTGATTGTCGTGTGCATGTAGATACATGTAGTTATGTCAATAAGTTTAGATGAGGGACCATGACTGTACATTCAAAATATCAGATAGTTGGATGGATTGTAGAGTGTATGTGGATAGTTAAATCAATGTGTAGATGAGAGACCATGACTGCACATTCAAAATATTAGATATTTGGATAGATTGTAGTGTGCATGTAGATAGTTATTTCAATAAGTATAGATGAGAGACCATAACTGCACATTCAAAATATGGGATAGTGGAGTGATTGTAGTGTGCATGTAGATCTATAGTTATGTCAATAAGTGTAGATAAGAGACCATGACTGTACATTCAAAGTACAGGATAGTTGGAGTGATTGTAGTACAGTATTTGCTTTACTCATGCAGTGATTTATTTTGTTTTATCAACATTATCGGTTAAGTGAGACTTGATTTTTAGATAGGTATTGTTCCATTCATCAGGCAAAAAGTCAGAGCCATTTGTTCATGCATAAATTGGCAAGTTACACTGTTTATCAGTTGCTCATCTCAGGCCCCAAGCCAAAAGTCCCATTCATTTAAAACTTGCTATATAGGTATCTAAAGATAATGTCAGTCCGATAAGAGGAAATGTTGTTGAAATTTGGATAATTGTAATTTTTGCTCAATTTTCCCTGTTTTTTGGTAAAAAAGCCTTTTTTCTCTGAAACCGCAAGTCCAAATTCCAATTCATTTGAAATGTGGTATCACAGTTCATAGGGGTGATCTCAGTCTGATTTGTCAAAATTGTTGTGAAATTTACAGCTACCCACTTAGGCCAGTACATTCTCACTGATTTTGCTTTGTTCTCGGGAAGGCTATTCGCAAGCTTTCCAGTGCAGGTTGACAGTGTAGATACTGTATTGGATGATGTCTCCTTGTCTGAATCCAGTGTAGTTATCATCCGGTTATTACAATTTGTCATCCCAATACTCCGTTCAGAATTAAGGTATGTATAATGTTTAATTTGATTGTTTAATTAATGAGTACAATGAAATGAAGGTAAAGTGATATCTTTCAAAAAATCACATGATTTTGTTAGATCAAAATTTTTTGGAATAACACATGTTTGTTAAAAGGTATAATTTTATGTCATTGTTGTGTATAAATAGTAGTGACAACTACAGCGACACATAAATAATATTTCTATCTCACTGGAGTTTCATCATGTAATTAAACAACTAACAGTTATGTGTATAAAAACACCATGTAGGGTTAATTAAATGTGTATATGTAGGCCTGGTGTGATGTTCAGTACTGTATGGTCACACTGTTTATCAGTTGCTCATCTCAGGCCCCAAGCCAAAAGTCCCATTCATTAAAAACTTGCTATGGAGGTATCTAAAGATAATGTCAGTCAGATAAGAGGAAATATTGTTGAAATTTGGATAATTGTAATTTTTGCTCAATTTTCCCTGTTTTTTGGTAAAAAAGCCTTTTTCTCTGAAACCGCAAGTCCAAATTCCAATTCATTTGAAATGTGATATCACAGTTCATAGGGGTGATCTCAGTCTGATTTGTCAAAATTGTTGTGAATTGTTGTGAAATTTACAGCTACCCACTTAGGCCAGTACATTCTCACTGATTTTGCTTTGTTCTCGGGAAGGCTATTCGCAACCTTTCCTGTGCAGGTTGACAGTGTAGATACTGTATTGGATGATGTCTCCTTGTCTGAATCCAGTGTAGTTATCATCCGGTTATTACAATTTGTCATCCCAATACTCCGTTCAGAATTAAGGTATGTATGAATGTTTAATTTGATTGTGTTAATTAATGAGTACAATGAAATGAAGGTAAAGTGATATCTTTCAAAAACTCGCATGATTTTGTTAGATCAAAATTTTTTGGAATAACACATGTTTGTTAAAAGGTATAATTTTATGTCATTGTTGTGTATAAATAGTAGTGACAACTACAGCGACACATAAATAATATTTCTATCTCACTGGAGTTTCATCATGTAATTAAACAACTAACAGTTATGTGTATAAAAACACCATGTAGGGTTAATTAAATGTGTATATGTAGGCCTGGTGTGATGTTCAGTACTGTATGGTCACACTGTTTATCAGTTGCTCATCTCAGGCCCCAAGCCAAAAGTCTTATTCATTTAAAACTTGCTATGGAGGTATCTAAAGATAATGTCAGTCAGATAAGAGGAAATGTTGTTGAAATTTGTATAATTGTAATTTTTGCTCAATTTTCCCTGTTTTTTGGTAAAAAAGCCTTTTTTCTCTGAAACCGCAAGTCCAAATTCCAATTCATTTGAAATGTGGTATCACAGTTCATAGGGGTGATCTCAGTCTGATTTGTCAACATTGTTGTGAAATTTACATAATTGTGTTTTTGAGGCAATTTTTTGCCACTTTTGGTCAAAAAATTGTTTTCCCTTAAACCACAAGTCCAGTTCATTTGAAGCTAGGTATAGAGGTTCCCAGGTGTGATATCAGTCAGATTGCCTGAAATTATGGTGAAATGGTTTTTTCTTGATTTTGGTAAAAAGTCTTTTTCTCTGAAAGTGCAAGTCCAATTCATTTAAAACTTGGTAATGTGGACCTAGGGGTGATCTCAGTAGGATTTGTCAAAATTGTAGTGAAATTTATATAAATTATAAAGTTACACAATAACATAATGGCAAATGTACATAATTTTCATGAATTTTCATTCAAGATCTTGTTTGCTATTCGCATCTTACATTTCTAATTCATAACACTCGTGAAAAAATGTTCAAAACAAATGTGGGAACAGTGTCCATGACGCTATTTTTTAAAAATACACTTTAAAATTACTCTAAAGCTTCAGCTTTCGATGCAAAAAATTTCACCAGCAAGTTGAAAGATTGTGTTCTATCTGAACTCGCGGCTTGCAGCATTTGCCCTTGTTATCTGAACACCAAAGTTAGTAATTACTTAGCAACTTGGCAGAGCATTCAGCTTTATACCAAGACATTTGCCAAAACAAAGTCTAGTGTGTGGGTGTGGGAAGTCTGATACAACTCAGTAGGCAGCCCCTCTGAGTAAACTGATCTATTTATGTTGGTCAAACCATTTTTGACTGGCAATATTACAAATGTAAATGGAAGAATTTTTGAAGGGGGAAGTAAATACTGTGAGTAAAACAATAATTTGTGGTTACTTTGAGAATACATCATCCAATGCTCAACTGTGTTTGGACTGTGTAAGTGGTAAATGGTTTATAGCAACAGCCGCTTATCAGTTGACTCAGTAGGGCACCTGCTGAGTTGTCTAAAACTCTGAAGCAGTAAAACAGACTTTGGTTTAGGGAACTCTGCTGCATATTGCTAAGTGCTCAGCCAAGTTTCAGGGTATTTTGGTGTTCAGATTCAACTGTAACAATTTAAAATTCAAAAGCTACCTAATCTCTGCTAACATTGTAGCACTTTTGACTTGGTTTCTAGTGAGGATTATCGGGATTTTGAACAGCTAATACCTTTCATATAATACCTTTTTTGTTGATGAGAGCATCACACTGCATGCCCTTGGCGGTATATTTTTTTCTGTACGTAGCATAAACCAGTTTCTTGTTCTGCTCCCTGAAGCAGACTTGAAGGCATATTAGTCTTCAAGCCCAAGCAATGCCAACTTTTTGCTATTTTCTCAGTATTTTTCTTACATGTCTCAACTCCATTTTCTTGTTCTACTATTGATACCTTACAAAAGCTTCAATCATAAGTTTCTTAAGAAAGCCTGTACATGAGTAATGGCCACTATTATTATTGACAAATGAATTTAGTCTATAGACTTTAATTCATTTTAGATCTTGTAATGTCATGCGTCCGTCCGTTCACACAGATATCTCAGACATGCCATGGTCAATTTCTTTCAAACTTTGCACAAGGATATTACCCTACCCCATACAGATGCACGTCAATTAATTTGTTTCACAATGGAATTAAATTTGGCCGTGTTAGAGGACTCTTAGTTTTACTCTCCATAGACTTCCATTTATCAGGCAGTTCTCCATAGACTCCTATGTATAAGACAGTTCTCCGTAGACTTCCTTGTATAAGGGCCACAAAAAATAAAAATTTACTTTCTCATCGTATTCATATTGGAAAAATGATGCAGTGACACAGTTTTATTACCTCAATTTTTAGAGCAAATAAGGCTAGAGTGCTAATTTTGGTACACATTGCGAAGCATGGTGTCAAAACATTTCGCCACCATGTCAACTGAGGTCAAAGGTCATTGGCCTTAAATATCACACAAATGTGAATTAGCAGATAACTTAAAGGGCCAGATAGTTCATATTTGGTAGGTTACAGCACCTAATGGTTAACTATCTCATACCTTATTAAAGGGACATTATTTGCATCTTTGACCTCATATTGTTGCAAACAAGCAGTAGCCGACCACAGACAACTTCCATCCCATTTGCGTACACCTTTAAAAAAACCCTTGGGTCTGAGGTTTATGGAGGTTACTGTTAACCTCAGAGTTGGCAGGTTGACCTGCGATCAGTAACCACACTGCAAACTGCTATCTGGGCCACTGTAAGCATCCGCGTGTAAAAAAAATAAACCACACGAAGTGAAAGTCAAAAGTGCAGTATTGCAGTTTCGGGATTCCCTATTACTAATCCAGTTTGCTCAGTTACATTTTGACGGTCAGTTTTTGATGGAGATCTTGACGGCCAATCCTGCTCTTAGATACACCATTCTTTACTGCTACAGAGCACATTTTAGAATGGGCATTTCAAATGCCTACCAGTACCAGCTGACAACGACAAGGTCTATAATTGCGGATTTTTCATCTCGTTTGTTCCTCCATATGCATATGTAGACTTGCCCAAAGCCTTTGTGCATAGAAATGTGAAAACAGAGTAAAATGACGGGATATTTAACTTCAGTAGACAGTCATGTTATTGTCGAGGTGATCGCAAAATTGAGCAATGTACCGGTACTTTGGCGACTGACACTTACATTATGTACCGGTACATTGTTGGGTGAAAGCTAACTCTGCGTGGCAGGGCTGTGCCAAACCGCTGGCAGCACCTCGGTTGCGGCGTGCAGTTTTCTCCACCAAAAACAACCCATTTTAATCCAAAACTTGCATAGCACACCCACCTCGCCTGGGTACACGATTAGCCCTGCGTACAGGTCTGTGTGTTCCCAGCGTTATAGGCGTGGAGGCCGTACGGAGGGCTTTACTCATGTAGGTACATGATGTGCTCAGCTGCGCTTCTTACGTAAAGTCCACTTTTGGGAGTGGGTCGGAGGCACAGAGGCCGTAAGCGAATGGGTCTAGGCAACTGTAACTGTGATGTACTCACTTTTGGTTCGAAATGCGATTCAACTGATACAAATAATTACACGATGCACAGAGAATAACAACTTTCAAACAGATCTTGTGTGTCGAGAGGTGACTCCAATCGCGAGCAGTATCAATGACAGTACTCGCCCGGCGCGGTGTCACAATGTCACCGATGCTACACACCGTGCAGTGTTCAGTCCGAGTGTGATGTTTCCAGGTTCAACAAGTGATCATGTCGTGTTTGTAAAACGAACCAACGTATTGACAAGAAAATGTCCTAAAAATCTTAAAAATTGACGAAGTTTTGCTAATGATCAAATGCACAGGAAATGCATTACATTGTACCTGTTTCACTATTACCACAGCAATCTGACATCGATCGTTTTAGTTTTACCATTGAACCAATTGCGTCTATGGTTTCATTTGTTCCACAGTCCGTGTCATCGATACTAAAATGAAACTTAAAAGCAAATGCCCTGCTTAGTTTCACTATTTGACAGTAGTTTGTGATACGTGCATTTGTTTATGCACCGTGTGCTCCTCGATATCCATTGTGCTGAAGTTAGTATGTAGGTCACAGGCCTTTTATGTTCCAGCTGTACTTTGATGGTTGACGTATGCGTAGTAATATTGGTTATGTGCAGGGGTTCAATCATGGCGGTTGGTTCAAATCGTGCTGAACACCCTTACCAACATTGAACCTTGCCGTAAAGAGCAAGAATGTGGTTTTACATATCCTTGAAGCCATCCATAGTCACAATTTAGGTCTTCCATTGATTTGACAGTTGATTTCAGTCATCGAAAAAATGAAAAAAAAGTCAAAAGATACAAATAATGTCCCTTTAATTATTATGCATATATCTAATTCTAGGCTAACCAATAAGGCTACAGTGCTTATTTTTGGTACACAGTGCGAAGCACGGGATCAAACCATTTCGCCGACATGTCAACTGGGGTCAAAGGTCAATGACCCTAAATATCACAAAAATGCGAATTACTAGGTAACTTAAAGATATACTGTCACCTGTTCCAATTGTGCAATAGTTACTATGCAAAGAGAAAATCTAACCAACCACAGAGTTTAAGCGGGTGGCCACTTTTTAAAAACAGCGCCCTCACATGGGCATTTTGAATACCAAGGAATGCCCTGACCATACATGGGGATATTTAGATTACAGGTGGTTGTATACCTTTAAAGGGCTAGATGGTTAATATTTCATAGGTTACAGCACCTATTGCAAATTAACATATACCTCATAGATTATGTACATACCTAATTCTAGGCTAACCAATAAGGCTAGTGCACTAATTTTGGTGCACATGCAGACACTCTCGAATCTGGGTCCGAAATTGCATATTTCTAAACTATGCAAATAATATGTTAATGAGGTTTGGTCATCCGCAGGTACAATCCAAGCATTAGGGGAACGCTCCATTAACTTAGAAGTACCCGACTAACCCGAGCTTGTTATCAGAGGATTAATCTCTATGTCAACATATGCGAACAGATTACCTTTTAGTGTAAACAAAACATTAGCACTGCCTGAACTACTTTTAGCATGGCCAATGCCAGTCGGCGCCTGGACTTGATGATGGCTCCCTTGTCCGGCATTCTGGATTTCCGACCAGCGTTAAAAGTGCCGTCTAGCACTTGCTGTTACTTTGAGGTCATCATTTAGTTCATAAAATTGCATGAAGAGTTTACAAAAACAATGGTACTATAGAATCCCTTTCAATAAAATGCTGTTAATTAATGTACGCTGATTTTGCATATAGAAAGCTATTTTAGCTGGTTGAGGGTACGTTCACAAAGATCATTGCCCTTTGAGCTAAAGTTTTCCTGTCGCACAATATCTCTGTACGATCGAAAGGAGACAACTGAAGATTTTTTGCTTTGTATGAATGTTTATTACCCTATAAAAGAAAGTACGGTAGCGAAAATCAGCACAACAAACAGGACTTTTACTAAAACGTACTCTTTCATTTCAGTTCAGACTCAATGAGTGGTATTGCGGAAAGGTGCATGCAATGCAATGAAAGTCACGAGCAAACTTTGGTGTCAACGGATCCAGTCTTTGAATTATCAATGAACACTCACTTATTTTTCTGGTCAAAGAGCCAAAGGCTACTTGTCCATCGCAACAAGCCCCTCTGTTTGCAGCGTGTTCACTTTTAGCCAGATGCCGGCCAAATTGACCGGCTACTTCCGTATTTTGGCCAGCTACTTTTCAGCGATGTTTCGCTCTCTAGCCCGAAATTCTGGTTTTGATGATAATATTTTGATATTTTTGTTGTCTTGCAAGCCGGAGATAACATTTCAGAAGTGCCGATGTGGCTATATGTAGTCTAGCAATTTACGCCCACGAATAGCGGACCATTGCCGAATAAAGTCGACATTTGTTTCTCTCAAATGCGAAAGAGAAGAACGAGTCTCAAACGCGGAAGAGAAAGTCGACGCTTGAGAGCTTTGGTTTTCTGCGTAAGAGTAGGGCCTTGTCTGATGGGTTTGGTAGGTTTTTGATCAAAAGTAAAGCGACCAAACGTTACTGAGTCTCATTTTTATGTAAAACTGTGAAAGAGGCTCCCCACCTAACTATCCAACTATCTTGTGAATTTTGCGTACGGTCTCTCGCTGCTGCCTCAGCTGAACTCGGCTACATACTCGGGTATGTAAATTTGGTTTTATCCCCAAGTAATCGTCTTGTGCAGAGTTCATAGTTTGTATACATATTCATAGTGTATATCTGCATTCTGATTGGAAGTTTGAATGCTTTCTGACCTTGCCAACGAAAACGACGCAGTGTTTAATGCTGGCGTGCAGCACTGAGTAGGGGCAAATGCGGAAGTAACTTGTCTACGAGTATTTTGCTCTAGCGACTGTTTATTTGAAGATACCAGGCTATCATTCTTCACAATGATACTTGTTTTGCTATTTACTTCCTTGGTAGGAAGTATTAGTGAATTTATGTCATGAAACCCGTTTTTATACCATTTGTGCACGGCAACATCGCCGAGGGAAGTGTACGCCGTACAGCATGTACTGTGTGGGTTTCACACTGTGTTGGTATACCGTACCGGACTATCGGCTCCATGCGTGAATACGTGATGACATACCTATTAGACATATGAATTTATTAAGCTTAGAAGCAGTCATTTTTCAGTCTAAATTAAAATTGTTTAAATTCAATGAGAACGCAGTTGAACTTTATGTATATACACATGTGTATCATTTGTTTTAATGATCAGCCACCTTGGTGTTAGTAGTAACATGGATGTACATCCATGGTAGTAATTGTACAGACAACAGTTTGTGATGACAGAAAATTGATCAGGATATACATCAGTCATCGGAACTGTCTCCATCTTCTTCTTCGTCATCTTCATCTGTGTATTCTACTACTTCAACCATGTTTTCTTCAGCAAGATCATTTGATATTGATCTCATCAATTTCTTTGATTCCAATGCTTCTGTGGTTTGCCCTTTGTTGGTTTTGTCAAAAACAATGTCATCAATTAAGCTGTCACTCTGATCTCCAGTATTGGCACAATTTAAACAATTGCATGCACCCTGGGCCACAAGCATTATTTGACTTTGTACATTTGCAAAATTATTTTTGCACCCAGATTTTTAACATTACACCCTTTGGTATAGAATGCCATCCTTTCCTGTACTTGGGACAAATTTTCTGGTGAATCCCATATGGGTGATAACTTGTTACCATTGACAACATAGCCAGAGTTGTCATATCCACGTAAGACAATCTGGCCCCTTTCTGACTGTGACCATGAATCAGAGATGAAACAAGTTCTGAGCCAATGGTATTTTAAAGCTGTTGGGTTTGGAATTAGATCCTCCTCCCTCTGAATTCTAACTTGGATGGTATTTCTGATTTTTTCAAGCCACTGAATATGTAATTCCAATTCAGTGTCAAATGTTTCATCTCATTTCATGGCTTTAAACTGGTCATATGGGCTGTCATGTTGTGATTCAAACTCACTGTGATGTTTCTGGTAGTAAATAGTTCCAATTAAAAGAAAGAGAGATAGGCCTTTCTCCCAGATGCCACTCTCTGTGTCTGCAAGAGTGCCTGAGGTCGCGGTGGCAATTCCACCAGAAACAAATTCTGAATATTGGAAAAATTCTTTCTGAAATGCTGCTTTTCCACAGCCAACAAAAATGACAAAAAAGTCACAACCAGATGTGATATAGAGAGTTTGGAGACATTTTGCTCTTATGTCTTGATCATTTAAGCAAGATCTGGATCATTTGCTAAGGCTTTAATTAATTTATTTAAATGTACATATGACTGATCATCTGCACATGCACTGAGCTGTATAAAGATGTTTCTGTCTGATAGCTCAGATGCCATCAGAGGTAATCCGATGTGGTAAACATCTGTATCTGGCGAGTATATAAGTATGTTCTTTTTTACTGAAACAGGGACATGGCGCCATATACGTGTATCAGTTTCTTCATGATTTGAAAAATATGCAGGGTATTCATGAGAAGGGTAATTTCCACTCACAATTATTGCTTTGTCTTTCTTTTGCCATCAAAACCCCCCTGCAATGACAAACTCCTTGTCAACTCCAAGGTAGGGCTTCAGAAAGTCTGGAATTTCTTCACACAGAAAATTCACCAATAACCGCTTAGTTTTTCGTCACCAAAAAACCATCCAATTTTCTTTTGGAAGTACTGTTTGCAGGTCAATTGATTCATATATGCTGTACATTTTTTTTGCTTTACCATCTCTACGCGCTCTTTCCAAGTCTTTAGGACTTGGTAAAGTTTCAAAAAATATAATATTACAAATTGATCGGATCTTCAACGTTCAAAAATTTAGTTGGGGATTTACAACACACGGCAAAATAGATGGACACCAGCAAGGGATGTCAGCAAATTTTTTATTTGCTTCTGCTTGTGACAAGAACAAGTCTAGATATGGATGTCAGCCTTACCTAAGAATACTTTCAATGATGTGTCAGTCACATTTGACCAGCATGGGTAAAACTAATCTTGTAGACAAAAATCTGGATAATTCTATGCTATAGATAAGTACTTTTAATAAAAGGGAAACCCTGATTTCTCTGCCTACACAATATGCATTTTGATTGTTATGATAATGGTTTAATATACTGTTTTTACTGTTTAACTCTTACACTGTTTAAACTTAGTAAACCAATCACCAGATAAATGAGTACTGGTATTCTTATTTCCATTTTGGTAGGGGCGGATTGTTCTGGGGAACACCATAGGAAACACTCTATGATTAAATTAATTCATTGTTTGATTTACTGCACAAGTTTGATGAAATTCTCAATTTTCCATGTTGTCAGCACACTTGTAAATGTGGAACAAACCACAAAAAAAAACAGTTTAAGACTTCACTGGACACAAATAATGACACCACTGCTCAAGTGTCATCAGGCTAGGCTGACAAACTGAATCAATACAGAGCATATCATGCTAAAATACAGCAGCTAATACTGAAAAATTCTGAAATCTTATGCATTTATGTAACTCAGAACTGCAAAGTAAACAACAAAACCAACATCTTGTCCACACCATTGTTAAAAATAACAGTGACTGACAGGCAAAAATAACAAAACAGCAAACATGGAATTTTATCCATTTTCATATTGGCCATTAAAGGGACAAAGTCACTCATTTTTGACCAAATTTTGGTCCTTTTAATTTCTGTTGTATATATGCTTTTCTGCTGCTCACTGAAATAGGCTAAACTGCAATCTCTGGTTGTCACAGCTCAACTCATATGCATGCATGGAAGGTATTTACCAAAAATTTTAACATAGTTAATTTCACATGTTAATGTGTCTTATTAAAGATGAAAATTGAATTGCAATAACCAGAGAGTGAGCATATTTCAGTGAGAATAATCCATCAAAAGAAATTTAAATGGCAAATAATGTCAAAAATGAGCAACTTTGTCCCTTTAACTTGGAACATATCTAGTACAGATTCTTGTAATTCAAGTGTCAAGCAGCATGACCATTACACTATTGAAGTATTAAATGGTGGCAATGAATATTTTTTTAAAATTGGTGCATTGACAGACAGTACTGTAAAATGTTGACAAAAATAGCTTTGTCCAAAGTATCATAATATTAGCCATTTCTGAACAGGATGTAAGATTACACCACCATGTGAACTCACAAATATTTTCAATGAAAGTGCAGTCCTCTGATGAGTGACGCCGAATCATGTACCAGTATGTTGTACACCATGGAGGCAGACACCAAGCATAGCATTATGTGAAAAAATTTAAAGTCTTTGTACTAGATCATGACTGCTTAACAAGATTGGCAGTCTGCTTGTTTCAAAGCTATTTAAAAGCTTTCTTCTGGGCCTATTTGATATCATACTTGACCCTCTGGACTTGACCTGCAAGCTTGGTACGTACATTGTATTCTGGAAAATGCCAGTAACTTTTACATTATTTTAAGTCAGAGATTCGTCATACAAGTCATTAATTTCACTCAATTATTTCTGTCTGTTCTTCCTGACTGTCAAAATTGATTGAGGGTCTAAGTATTGAAAGTACTTAATTTAATGATGATTTTCATAAATATGTTTCACTTACAACTGGACTAAATTGTCACAACTTCCAAGTGTGACTGTGAACATCATTCTGTATATATATACAAATAACTTCAACGCATTCAAGTTTGTTTACAAGTGTCGCGCTGTACCAAGAAGTTCTCTGGACGTACACTGTACATTTTAGCCTATCATTTTCAGGAAATAAAGGTCTGTATGTTTAAATGATTGACTTCTTGGTTTATGAAAAATATATTAAGGATCAAGTTGTGTGTTCGGCGTTATACAGCCTCCTACCACAGGCCGTATATTTGGACTTTATTTCCTCTCCCAGCAGCAGCTTCATCCAGTGTTTGGTGAGTTTTGCAATTTCTGCTTTACCACACTCCTTAAGTGTGTTGTTGAGCAATAAAGTAAAGTATAACGCTGGTAATTAACGCACAGCCCTGCCAAGCAAAGCTAGGAGCTACCACACTCTTTTGGTAGTACCGTGGTATCATATATTGCCTTACGTAGCTGCAGTTTCGAAGCTGAAGGTTTTGCCTTTTTTCAAATTTAAGCTTTTAGTTTTTAGGATTGATCAAGTTGACGTCCTACCTAAACACCAGTCCAAATATTGAGGTACAACAGCAATATTGCCCTATGCTAGGAGGATACAGTTGTACCGTATGTGCACCACTGTCGCTACGCGAAGGCTACATGTACTTACCCAGAAGAGCTCTCCCTACTGGGTGCATAGGCCTTTACGTTGCGATTGTGGTTGCACCTGTGTGTGATGAGTATGCCATTGTTGGAGGCAATCAAAGCAGCCAATAGCTGAATACTCTAACCATTCTCCTAGGGCTTAGACTGCTACACCAAGTCAATGGCATATATCATGTAAAGTAGGCAGTAAATATGTGCCCTTTCACTTTGGCTTTGAAGTGCAGATGTGGAATGCTGTGATTCAATAGGCTGTCCAACAATTCATATAATGAATGCCCAAATTGGCTTATAATGGAGTAGAGCACACTTATACTCCACTAAGAATGATTGTAATAAATAATGTTCTTCAAATGTTTTCTTTTATATTAATGCACAATTGTGCCTGCCATTTTTCTTATGAATTATAATTTAACATTTATCAAAATATTAGTGAAATTCATAATTTTGGAATGTATCACGTTGACCATTGAGGGAATACTGCAGAAACACGATGTGACATATTGATCTCCACAGCAATATAATTTGTTCAATGTACAATATATTGAGCAGTTTAATCTCTACGTGGGGAGGAAATAATGGAAAGTATGTTTAAAATGTATTCCTGGTACAGATATACAACTACATGTGTGTGCATGACCCCATTATTCACTGAATTTATTATATTTCCAATAGACCTGTGTAGTCAGAGAACTGAAAATACATGTACATGTGCTCATTGCACTCATATCAAATCCAATTTTACAAAATGTACTATGTGTTCGAGTAGACAATGAAAGTTTTGTTCATGTTGCCCTGTTTGTGGGAAAGGTCAACAGAAAGGCTATTCCTATTCATGCAATATTTTAAGCAAACAATTCAAAGTATCGTAATAGATTGAATGCTATAGTGTGAAATTATGATGTTTTAACATTGAAAATACTTTGTCAATTTTTTGTGCCTCATTTCTTTGCATTTTAAACATATCACAGAAAGCACAGCCTAGATAAGAGAGGATAGACTGATCCTGATTTGACACAGAAGTGGCAAACACTATTTCATGATAATCAAGTCTTCTTTTGTCAATTTTTTGTGCCTCGTTTCTTTGCATTTTAAACATATCACGGAGAGCAGCCTAGATAAGAGAGGATTAGACTGATCCTGATTTGACACAGAAGTGGCAAACACTATTTCATGATCAATCAAGTCTCCATATTCTGAAATGACATTGGGATTTCACCATATTTAACCAAGTTCAATCTGAATAGTGATCAACATGGCTAATTCACTGTATAAATTACCCACATTAAATTTCAACAAATGTCATATATCCTGCCATCAACAACACAAATGAACACTATCCATTCCAAAGATAGTACCCACGTAGTAAAGCCAATATAAACTTGAAAAATGCCACAAGTAGCCATACCAATCAGATGACTGTACCTAAATATTTAATTTACTAAAATCATTTTTCTAGAATCAAAATTATCAATTATCACACCAAAGCTTGCTCTTAATTTCAAACGATAGTATCTCTAAAAACTAAAATTCATGTACCTAAAAAGTGACTGATGCAGGGTGGAGCTTGGCCTTAAACTTTAAAGGGAAGTGACTTATGCAAGAGAGGGAACTTTTGTTGATCAACAAAAAGTGGAATGAGAAATAATATTGTCAAATAGAGGTTCAAGATTGACTACATCAGTAGACAATGTAAGATATTGTGGTAATATCCAGCAGTGTTTTTGTTAAGGGCGGTACCTATAGGTAAATGTTACCAGGGTTTCCCCAGTCATTTTACCAGGGTTAGCCTTGGTATATCTGTGCAGTCTTACTAGAGGACAACAGAAATTTATCCAGGGTTCCCATTGTTCCCCAACCTTAGCAAAAACACTGTCCAGTGTTTATTAACAAAACCCACTACATGGTACAATGTGCAGCCAGAATGCCATGAATCATAATATCCTTTTAATATGGTGGGTCAGCTGTGAAACAATAGATTGGATTTGCTATAAACTTAATGGCGATAAGAATGGCAACAAGAGAGACAATCCTGTTTAAGATAATGGTGGGGAAGAGATACACAGCGAGTTGGGAATGAGCACTTAATAAAAAGTAAGAGGCAGTGTGTGAGTGATGTCATGTGACCATAATTGCCTACACAAACAATTTTTTTTCTTCTTTTAGTGCACCGACAACAAGCCCAAAAATTTGTGTCCCCCCCTTAGAGGATTCAAAAAATTGTGACCCTCCCCCAGGCTCAAAAATTTGTGACCCTCCCCCAAATCCCCCTGGCCCTCCTCCCTGCTAATTTACGTCCAGTCCCTTATGGTATAGATTAAGTAGTCTTTGAATGTTTGATGATGGGATCTTACAGTGTTTTTGTTAAGGCTGGTACCCCAGTAAATGTTACCGGGGTTCCCCAGCCATTTTACCAGGGTTCCTCTTGGTATCAATGCAATCAGATCAGGGGACACAGAATTGCTACCGGGGTTCCCAAATCATTTACCTCTTTTCCCCAACCTTAGCAAAAACACTGTCTTATTGGCGCACACTGAATCAAAACATACCTTCAAGTATTACCATTTCAGCTGTCCAATTCTCAGGCAGTGCCTCACTTATGATGCTGCATGTGTCATATCTTTTTTGTAATACTTAAGTTGTGTTTGATTTTGAGCTTTGATGGTGCATAGACCCATCTGCATCACAGATTGCACGTGGGAGGGGAATAAATTGCACAAAGCCTTCTATGGCACACCAGATTTTATTGAGTGAGCAATTTGCCTTTTTAAACAGGCGTCAACTATTTTTTTTGTCAGCATCAGCTGTACGTGTTCTCCTTTTTACTACAACCTTCCCTGAAAATGTTTTTAATTTTCTCCTCCTCACAGGAGCTTCTGTACTAGGTTTATGTAAAAGCCTAGTAGAGATGTAGTCTGCTAGAGCTCTTTGACCTACTTCATAAAATGTCATCAAGTCTTCCTGAACAACTTTTCCAAAGATTTTTTTCAGGGGTTGCAGCAAAAACAGAGCTCTCACAGATTTTTTAGCTCCGCTGTCAGCGACGCAGAGCTTATCAAATAGGTTGATTTCCGTCGTCGTCCGTCGTCCATCGTCGTCGTCCGTCGTCGTCGTCCGTCAACAATTGCCTTCTCCTCTGAAACTGCAAGTCCAATCGCTTTGAAATTTTATATGCAGTTCACTTGGGGTGACCACACTTAAGTTTGTTCAAATCGTGGTGAAATTTGCATATTTGTATTTCTGGGGCAATTTTTGGTGTTTTTGGTAAAAAAATCTTCTTCTCTGAAACGCTTGTCCGATTGCTTTGAAATTTGATATGCAGTTTACTTAGGGTAACTTCAGTCAGATTTGTTCAAATTATGGTGAATTTGCATATTTGTATTTTTAAGGCAATTTTTGTCATTTTTGGTAAAAATATCTTTAAAAATCTTCTTCTTCAAAACTACCAGTCAGATAGCTTTGATATTTGGTACATATGTCCCTAGGGATGATCTATTTCAGATTTGTTCAAATTGTGCAGAAATATGCAAAATTGCATTTTTAAGGCAATTTTTGCCATTTTTGGTCAAAAAATGTATTTCTCAAAAAGTACTGGTCTAATACTTTTGAAATTTGGTATACACTTTTGTATAGATGAACTGAGTAATATATATTGAATTTCTGATGAAATCTGAAATTTTGTATTTTTGGGGCAATTTTTGCAATTTTTGGTCAAAAATGTGTATTTCCAAAACTATTTATTTGATAGCTTTGAAATTTGGTATACAGGTTCCTACAGATAAACTACATGATATTTATTGAAATTGTGATGAAATCTGCAATTTTGTATTTTTGGGGCAATTTTTGCCATTTTGGTCAAAAAATGTGTATTTCCAAAAATACTCATCTGATAGCTTTGAAATTTGGTATACAGGTTTTACAGATCACCTTAATGATATTTGTTGAAATTATGATGAAATCTGCAATTTTGTAATTTTGGGGCAATTTTTGCCATTTTTGGTCAAAAAATGTGTTTCTCAAAAATTACTGGTCTGATAGCTTTGAAATTTGGCATACAGGTTTCTACAGATGAGTTCAGTAATATATAATGAATTTCTGATGAAATCTGTAATTTTGTATTTTGGGGGCAATTTTTGCCATTTTTGGTCAAAACGTGTATTTCCAAAACTACTCATCCGATAGCTTTGAAATTTGGTATACAGGTTTCTATAGATGAACTAAATGATATTTATTAAAAAATAATGATGAAATCTGCAATTTTGATTTTTTGGGGCAATTTTTTCCGTTTTTGGTCAAAAAATGTGTTTCTCACAAAAAGTACTGGTCTAACAGCTTTGAAATTTGGTATACAGGTTTCTATAGATAAAGTTATGAACTAAATTTGATCTCTTGAAATTATGATGAAATCTGCAATTTCATTTTTTGGGGCAATTGTTGCCATTTTTGGTCAGAAAATTTTATTCTCAAAAAACTACTCATCAGATAGCTTTGGTTGACATGTTCTTAGGGATGATCGATGTGATATATTCAAAGTATGATTAAATCTTCAATTGTATATTTTTGCAGCTTATTTTAGCCACTTTTTCTGGCCTCTGCATTGAGCTATCAAAGATTTCCACCTTCTCATCACATGTGTAAAAAATAGTTATTCTCTACATAAACACAGCGGAGCTATATCGGCCGCTAGGTCGCTTGTTTATAATACACTCGGCACAACCTTCATCAGTCTCCCTCATTCCCTTCTGCATTTATCTGTATCTGTACACTTTTGCCACTCTTTTCGGGGGTTATTTCAGAATGCAGATTTTTAAGGCATGAAGCCCTGAAAGGCAAATACTTTGCCATGTTGTCAAGCAATTCAGGAGAGGGCTTATGAACTGCAGTTTTGACACTTAAATTGATAAGTTGTTCATGGCTTCATCAAGTGCAAGCTCTCTCCAGCTGAAGCCAGTTATGCTTGTTGTAAATCCCCCAGACTGCAGGTGATCTAGGATGCAAGATGGTGCTTGCAGCAAATCATGGAGATGCCTTGGTAGGAGACGAAGATACTAGGTTGACCATCAAAAGCATGATACAAAGGGGCTAGCTGCTTGATTGATGCCATTCTCAGTTGCCAATTACTGCTACGGAAAGCCATGTAAAGAGAGATATAAGCAAAACAACCTCTGTGCTCAGGGAAACAATATCTCACACAAAAAGATCTCATTCATTTTACTTTGTATCACCTGCAGTCCAGCCAATCTGGCATTAGCCTGATACCATGGATTTAAGGGCATATTTTCATTGTCAAGGTCACAGAGGTCCTAGTCACTATCAAGCCATTCTGTGTGTAAAAGCAATGAATACAGACCATCCCCTTGTCAAATGATTCGAAAAGGTTCAACATTCTGATACTTTGAGCCAAATGTGTACAATAGCATTTTGTCATGGGTATATATATCTTGAACAGGACATTTCAGGGCATAGCATAGACAGAGCAGCTCTGCGTAATCACCAGGTACTGTACTGAGTTGACCTTTTGTGACCTTTCAAAAAAGTAAAAAAAAAATCAATGGTCAACAAGATGTTTTGTTCATCGCTTGGCAATATTTCTCAAAATACGTGTCTCATCACTAGCTGCAAGCAAGACAGCAGTATAATTTCTTATCACAAGTTCTAGCTATTTCAACACAGCTAGACTTGTAGGATCTTGCTTTAAACTGCCCTGATGGGCTAGTTTTCTGAGTACAGGATGTGCAGCTATTGCAAAACACTAAAACAGTGAAGTGGACTGACATTGGGTTGACCTACATCAATATTTTCAAGACTTGTTATGACAAAACTATCTGGGGTGAAGCAACCGGCAAAGTTTTCCTTGTGGGGTACTCAAAACTGTCCTATTCATGGTATCTCTGGCCTTAGACTTTGAACAAATCATGCCAAAAGAGTTGCGTAGGGTAATTAGGGAGCCGTCATTATTTATGGCCCGGGGGGGGAGGTCGGAGGAATCTGAGATGGGTTCACTCAAAAAATCGTAAGTTACAAGGGTAGGGAAAGACACTAAGGGTTGTCCGATTGCCCAGGGCAAGGGAAAGTCACGTTCGGGCAATTGAACCTCCGATGCCATTGCCCTACGGGACAAGTGGAAAAAAGTAATTACCTAGAAATCGAATTCACGAGAGCGATTTTCTAGCGAGGGAACACGGTATCATATTATGTCATTGTGAACATTTCCATAAGATTTTTTCGTAAAATTGCATGAAGAATTGATGAAAAGAATCATATAATCACTTCCAATAAAATGCAATTCAAACAATACCACCGGTTAAATACCGTACGCTGATTTTGCATATGAAAAAGCTGTTCAGCTGGTGGAGCGTACGTTCACCATAGTTCATTGCATTGACTGTGAGTTACGGTGTCTCACAATATGTCGATACGGTAAAAAAAAGAAACACACAGCAGTTTTTGTGCTTTGTATGAGCGTTTATAATAAGGTAAAAAATAAAGTGCAGTGGTGAAAAATCACCACAAAAATGGGACTTTTACTAAGACGTACTCTTCAATGTTAACTTGTTGAGTGACAGTGGATGGCATCGTGGCAAGACCGCATGCAATGAAAGTCATGAGCAAGCTTAGATGTCAACGGGTCCAGTCTTTGAATTTTCAATGAACACTGACTTAATTTCAGGTCAATAAGCCAAAAGTTACTTGTCCGTGGCGACCATTGTAACCTCTCTGTTTGTGAATTTTCCCATTCTAAAATGACTGTCAAGAAGCAATGGGAGCGAGATTGACATCGACAAATTCAGCTTCCAAAATACATTGAAAAACACCGACGCCTTAGGTTGCTGGTTTAAATTCTATTTAGTCTCTGTATGAGCATTAAAGACCACCGAGGTTATAAGAAAAACATAGCCTCTAGCCTCTTGAAGAAGGACAGACTCTTTTCTAATAATTTTAGCGCAATAAAAAGTGACATTTTGTTCAGGGCTATATCAGTGATATCAGTTGTATTTTTGATACTGGAGGCAATGTCTTCAATGACTTGCTAAAGGTCATTATAAGTCTTGAGAGATTGCACTTGATGTTTTTTTTCATTTTTTCAACAATATGGTAAAGTTGCATGTAACATTTTCCACACAGTTGACTTTTTCCATCAAAACTAAAATTCATGTAGTCACCATGATCATGGAGAGAAGCCATTGATTAAGTCAACATTTGACGGAAACCGCACATTCGATGTAATGCGCTTTCTACAATCTGGCATGCTGCAGTATTTTCAGTTTTTTCCATCCATGTATTGAAGTGTTCTGGACAAAGACACACTATGTCAGGAACGGAAGTATCGATATCACTGGAGTAGAGATTAAACTGTGTGAGAAAGAGGTTTTTGTCATCAACATCAGTGGAGTGTAAACCTGGGCCAGTTAAAGTACAGATTAAACAATAGGCAAACCCGGAATTCGAATCGACCACGGTACAAACAAAGCCATGTGCGCAAACGCGCACAGACGTACGTGTATTTCTATACGCGTTCAGTACACATGTGGGTTTGTTTGTACCGGCATCACGTGATTATTTGGGCGTTCTGAGTATGTAGAATGGCGTATGCATCGCGTCCTTTTTATTCCGGAGTAGAACCATTGGCCTCTGTGACATCAATTATTGGTGCTTTCTCATCATCCCCTCCATCTCTTCCAGAAATTCTTTATCTATATAAAGCTAGGCGACACGCATTGCAGAAACAATACTGTTCATTCATGCCCCTAGATTTTAACCAGCTCGGACATATTCCTCTGGTTTCCCACAACATGGTACCATCTGTTTGTTTTTTTATCCCACATTTACCACATGGACCACACTTATTCTTATCTGGATGAGTTTTTGCTTTATGTGACCTCACATCTCCAAGTCCAGAGATATTGATCAAAAGCACTTTCTTGTGCAATGTGTGTGACTTGAAACAGCAATACAATGGCTGGTCTTCTGAGAATAACTTAAAACTATGGTAGTCTCCTGTAAACCGAGACTGTGGGCCACCTCTTTCTGAATATCACATGAAAGCGATGATTTTAAAGGAAGAATAAATTCTTTGCCTTCTAGCACAACAGTTACATGGTGCTTTTCAAATTTGTGGCATCTTTTAGCACATACTGGCCAAGTCTGGACAACCGTATTTCAATATCAGAGAGCAGGCCAATGTTACTTTTACTTTCCATGACATAACTGCATCAATCCTTTTTCAACAGTATCATTTCTTTGACAATGAATGTGTTTTTTGTGCACTGAGCATCCTGTTTCAAACTTAAAACCCCTCGACTATGGAGTTTCTGACAATGTGAAACAGCTTTTGAAATCTTGACCCAGGCTCTGTGTACACTGTTTAGATTTCCCAGGCTCTGTGTACACTGTTTAGATGTTTTTCAGGGACAAAGAAATATTCACATGGTTCAACCTTTGTGCTGTTGCATATTGCAGTCTTTGAGTCACAAAATTGGCAAAAAATTAATATGCCACTTTTGCGATTGGCCTGTAATATTATTAAGTTGCCCTCCATTTAAGAAGACTTGCTGCCGCAAGTTTTACTTCTGTCAGGGGCAACCTTCCATGCTCTGTGGCATATGGCATACCGTAGTTTATGCAACTTCTCAATAAAGCATCCTTACTTGCACTGCTTGATATGGCTAAGGATCCAAACACTCTCCTTTTTCTCCAAAATATTTCTTTCAAACATTTAATTCTTATTTTTCAAAACTATGACAAATGATTTCAAAGTACGTGAATTTCTTGTGGCCAAACGTTACCATAAACTCAAACTGTTAGTAAACATAGATACAGGTACAAAATACCGGTGAATATTGTAAGCCATGTGCCATTGCCAGAACGGGCTGTGGTAGGTTATCAGCCACAGTATATCTGCCAACAAAATGTAAAGACACATGTATTTCGGTAAGTGGATCATACTTAAACAAACAAAACCATCATTATATATATTCTTGATCACAAATTTTGCTCAAAAAATAAAAGATTACAACAACTGGGATACTGAAAATACGCAATGATATGTGATACCAACGCGTCTCAAGCTGTTTGCGTGTGCATGGCCACCATATTTATTGGATTTAACGGTATTCAACACCGAACAGACCTCATTTCAAAGGCGTGTTAAATTCATATTTGTCCGTTTTGAACACCAAAACTTTGCAGAAAATCATAGTCATGAGATTCAAATCCGACCAAACCTGGTTGCAAATTAAATTAAATGTCTTGCCAACGCAAGCGACGCAGTGCTGTATAAGGCGAGGTCAACATGTCTACAAAAATCGTATCTGGTGATTTCTACAAAAGATTTGCCCTGATTGTTGAAAAATTTACATAGGTCACGACTGGAGGCAATATAAATGGCAAGGATATGGAAAATTTCCATAAATACTAACCTTTTGCAGTGTTTTTTGCCGATTTTTCTAGCCGTGAAACATGGTGTAACGGTCATCGAAACTAAAGAGAGGGCGCCCTTCATTTGAAGGAAATCCCTTATTATGCATGAAATGAAGGACCCAACTTCGAGAGTGCGGAAACGTTGGATCAAACCATTTCGCCAATATGTCAACTGGGGTTGAAGGTCATTGACCGTAAATATCACATAAATATGAATTACTAGGTAATTTAAACGGCTAGATGGTTCATATTTGGTAGGTTATAGCACCTTATGATGAACTGTCATATACACCTCATCAATTATGCTGGGGTCAAAGGTCATTACCCTTAATATCACATAAATGTGAATAATTAAATAACTAAAAGGACTAAATGGTTCATATACCGGTATGGCAGGTTAAGGCACCTAATGGCACACTATCATATACCTCATTAATTAGTCCCCACAAACGAACTCCAGGGACTTATAGATTGAGTTCCGTCTGTAAGTCCGCGCACATGCATGCCTTCCCCTGTTCACGCAGATATCTCAGACAAGGCTTGGTCAATTTCTTTCAAACTTTGCACAAGTATAGCACCAGACTCCATACAGAGTACGTTGATTTAATAGTTTCACAATATGACCCAAGATGGCCACCTAGCAGCTAGTTTTTTACAAGTTTTCATGTCTTGAGCCGTAACCAAGACATGTGTCAACTGATGTCTTTCAAATTTGGTGCAAGGACATTAACCTATGTCGTACATATGCTTGTAGATTTTTCTTCTGATACAATCCAATATGGCCGCCCAGTGGCATTTCATTACAATTTTTCATGTCTTGAGCCATAACCCAGTGTGTCTCAACTGATATCTTTCAAAATTGGTACAGGGACATGGACCTATGTCATACATATGCATCTCTATTTTGTTAAAATACAATCCAATATGCCCTCCAGGCAGCCATTTTGTTACGATTTTTTCATGTTTCCAGCCGTAACCCACAGCGTAACCCAAACATGTCTCAACTGATTTCTTTTGAAGTTGGTACAACGACATAGACCTATGTTATACATGTTCATGTTGATATTTATTGTGATACGACCCAATAGAGTTACCAGGCAGCCATTTTGTTACGATTTTTTCATGTCAGAACCCTTTTCCTGCCAAGTCCATATTTCACCATCAGGTCAAGATGGTTAAAATTAATGAAACACAACATATGGCGATTTTAACATAATACTGTACATCAATTGAAAGCTGTTGAAAACATCAATACTATAAACTTTATTTTTTTTACTAAAGATGCTATAACAGACCAAGCCAAGTGTGTGAAAATACTTCATGTTTTTTGGCTCAATACCGCTTTTTACTGACTTGGCTGATGGGGAAGTAATATTTAGTCTTAATACTGTCTGGCAGGAAAAGGGTTAAGCCATAACTCAGACATGCCTCAACTGATTTCTTCCAAATATGGTACAAGGACATAAACCTTTGTAATACATGTACCTCTCAATTTTGTTGTCATATGATGCAATTGATAGCTGCCAGCTGGCCATTTGTTATGATTTGTTTATGCCTTTAGCCATAACTCAATACGTCTCAACTGATTTCTTTCAAAATTGGTACAAGGATATAACCTGTGTCATACATTTTATGATACAATCCAATCACACTTATTTATTGATGCCTCGACATGAAAACAATCACTGGATTCACAGTACAATAGCCGGCTATTGAACCACTCTTTTTTGGGAGTGGAGATTTAGCCGACTGGTTCTGTCTCAGGCCTCTCAGCTAGGCGACTGATGCCGTATGTTGTGGGTTCGCATCCGATTGAAAACTATCCGTATTTTCTATCCTGGGTCGGTAACACTGCTGGTGGACAGAATTGTCCCCGAGGTTATTGTTCGCCCAGTTAAAGCGATGAATTTGTTTTCTTAGCTTCGATAAAGTGTGTATGTGCGATGTATGATAGTGAGCATGCGAGCGTGAGTGCTTCACGAACTCTACAACGTGTTGAAAGGTCTCAGTCAGAAAAATGTAACAACTTAGCCGGCTATTGAACCACTCTTTTTTGGGAGTGGAGATTTAGCCGACTGGTTCTGTCTCAGGCCTCTCAGCTAGGCGACTGATGCCGTATGTTGTGGGTTCGCATCCGATTGAAAACTATCCGTATTTTCTATCCTGGGTCGGTAACACTGCTGGTGGACAGAATTGTCCCCGAGGTTATTGTTCGCCCAGTTAAAGCGATGAAATTTGTTTCTTGGCTTCGATAAAGTGTGTATGTGCGATGTATGATAGTGAGCATGCGAGCGTGAGTGCTTCACGAACTCTACAACGTGTTGAAAGGTCTCAGTCAGAAAAATGTAACAACTTAGCCGGCTATTGAACCACTCTTTTTTGGGAGTGGAGATTTAGCCGACTGGTTCTGTCTCAGGCCTCTCAGCTAGGCGACTGATGCCGTATGTTGTGGGTTCGCATCCGATTGAAAACTATCCGTATATTATACAGACTTCATTTGAATGCTCTATGAAGACTGATGTCACAATTCTGAATGGGGACTATGTCATTGACAATGACTTCAACAATAACAATGGTGATTACTACAGAATGGGTGTGTTGATAAATTACATCAAGCAATTGTTTGCAGAATACAACGAGGGCCACTGTTATAATACACACAAAACTGAGACAATACACCTTGAAAGTTTTCAAGAGTTACTGGGGCTTTAATCTTCTTGACACAGATCAGGTCTGAAAAATTATCATTCCAGATTTGATGGCATTTGTAAATGAGAACAACGAAACTAATATATTGACACAACATATGTTGACTTGTAAAAAACTGGGTATGTTGGAATTCACTATGGAGAGCAAGAAAATGGCATTGCCACACACACCCACAAAAACTGAAAATACCAAGCAATTAAAGGTAGTGGCCTGCCTGTTAACTTTGATAAAAAAAATAAGTGCTGCCCTGTGCTCTACTTTGTGAGGACTAGGTGCCATCTGCTTCCAATGGTAACAGAATTCACGTATTTTAACTTCAGTGCCTTCAAAAATAACAGTGTAATTGATTCTAGCACTTATAAATTGCTTTGATTGATTGATTGGTTGATTGATAGATTGATTGATTGATTGACATATCAATTGACAGCTAAATACTTCCATAAAATACAGGGATATACAGAATCTGTGGCAGTCATATAATTGGAAATTAATTTGTGACAGCATGATTATCTCTCTCACATATTATGATTACTGTCGGAAAGATGGCAATAAGAAATTAAGATTTCATCTTGAATATCCTTTGTATACGGCTAGTTTTCAATCGGGTCCGAACCCACAACATACGGCATCAGTCACCTAGCAGAGAGGCCACAGAGAGAGCCGCTCGCTAGTGCAAATTATCTGCAAAAAGCAAGTTCAGTATTATGTGTTGCATGGTCTTACATGATGGTGCTCTTTCCTATGATTATTAGTTGCGAGTGAGAATATGCAAAGGAACACTATCCACCCAGGGAGTCATATGGAGTCCTCTGCAGAAAAGAACAAGAAGCAATGTGAACATGATGAAACTTCTGAAGGTCAGTGATAGTCAATGATATACTGACATATATGTACCTGTAACCAGTAAACATCTATTGGATGACTTGCCATGAAGGTGACATCACAAATCTGTTCCTTGAGCATGTAACAGTAGATCAACAGAACATCATGTGCATAGCATAGAGTTTAATATTATTTGATTGTCTTCCTTGTGTAATACCTAGGGGGAAAATAGCTTTCCACATGAACCTGTGACCCCACAACTGTTAAATCAGCTAAAGACAAACAGATACTGGTGTGCAGCATATTGAGCTGCCTTGTGGGGTTTGTTTGTATTTATGTAGGATTGCGTTAACCCCAAATTTTGCTTTGCAGACTCCCTATTTCGCACTAGGACCCCTACAACTTTTTAGTGAGGAAGGGTCCCATTCTTCAGAGAAATACAGATATTTGAATTTTGTTAAGGCCTGATTTTATGAACCATTTTCTCTATATTTCCTCACTATAGTTCGAAAAAAGCCTGTTGGCCAGTAAGTACCGTGAACTGAAGCAGAAGGAGCCGCCATTGACAGCTATTTCATGTCTCACATCAGAGATAATTAAACAGTCACAAAGGCCGAAGCTGAACAGTATGCTTAGCAAATGAGAAAGTTCTCAGCAACAGAAATTTGAAATTGCTGCAACGGCATGTAAAAAGCAGAGCAATAGCATATGAGAGGAAAGCAAAGAAAAAATTGTAGAAGACGTATAATGATAGCTGTTTTGCTTTCAGATTGTTAGATTACCTTGACACTGAGTTTCTGTATGTAAAATGTTTTTCAGAGTTAATATTGTGGAGTTACCCCATGAGGTTAACCACATGGTAAATTCCTAGCTCCGTTGCTTTCGGTGTGTTCGAAGACAAACGAGACATTTTTCTGATATAAAAAGTGAAGATATGGTACCATATATATTTTTCTTTTCGAAATTAGCCTTTTTGGAGTTTCCTCATGAAGAGTTTCCTCATGAAGGTTCTTTTTGGCCTTATCAAGAACCCAACAAAATTTGGAATTTGACATGCAATGACTCTCATAAGGTAACTCCAAAAGTGTAACTTTGAAAAAAAAATATATAAATACCATATCTTCACTTCTTTTCTTTCAAAAATATGCAAATGGTTGTTTTAAGCACATCAAAACAAACAGTGTTGGAATTTATCATCTGATGAATATCTTACAGCAACTCCAAAATTTTAACTTTGAAAAAAATGTCAACATGAAGCACCATTAGTCTTCAACTTGTTATCTTCCAAATATTCCAACAGTTTCTCTTTGAACACAGCAAAACCAACAAAGTTAGAAATTTTATATGTGATGAACCTAATGAGGTAATGAAAAAACTGTAACTTTGAAAAAAAGTATCTGAAGTGCCATACTCTTCACTTGTTATCTTTCAATAATGTCCAAACAGGTTGTCTTTGAACACAGCAAAACCAATAGAGTTGGGAATGATAGAATCTCACACCCCCAAGGACCTTGGATCAGATTTTGTCTCACACGAGCCGCAGGCTCGTGTGAGACAAAATATCCCCAACTGGTTTCTGGTGTGAGAAATCTGATCCCAGGTCCTTGGTGTGTGAGATTCTTTTTCTCACATGACCACAAAATGCGTTAAATTCACATTGGACATGTACAACATTTTCCAAAATCGTGACAAGTCTATCATTTGCCACTGTACTTTGACCTGCTTACTTTGTAGTTCTGTCTGTGTGTTACTCGTCGTGCCATTGGATAACATTTTGCGCGTGGAACAAAACAGACTGTTTATCATCCAATCAGAGCTCGTGTAGTATTTACTGCAGAGTGTGGGACGGTTTCTGAGAGTGTGGGATCAATTTTTCCCACACTGTCGATCCCGCACTCCCAGCGGCCAGAAATGTGAGAATTTACCATGTGATGAACCTCTTGAGGTAACTCCCATAATTTTAACTTGGAAAACTGTTAATTTTTTTTCTATCTTTTAATTTAACATGTCCAAACAGTGTGTATTTGAACACATCAAAACCAGCAGACATAGGAATTCATAATGTGATTATCTCATGTTGTAACTCCAAAATTATAATTTTTGGGGGTAAAAATACATGAAGTACCATATTCTTCATATACTACATTTGTTGGCTTTGAAAAATGTCCACTGTTTGTATTTAAAACACATCAAAAGCAACAGAATTCAGAATTTACCATGTGAAGAACCTCATGAGGTAATGCCATAATATTAATTCTTGACAAAATGTTTACAACAGGTACCATTCTTTTCAACTGTTATTTTTCAAAATTTCAAAATCCCACCACTTAGCCCTTGAACACAGCAAAACAACAGGGCTGGGAATTAATTACCAAGTGTTAGCCTCATTAGGTAACTCAATAATTTTAACTCTGAACTAAAATGTTTACATGAAGTACCATACTTTTTACTTGTCGTTTTTCTAAAATGTTACAAAAAGTTTGTCTTTGAAAACATCAAAACCAACTTATCTTTCATAATTTCAGAAGTTCAAATGGTTTGTCATTGAACACTGCAAAACCAACAGTGTAGTAATTTACAACGTGATGAACCTCATGAGGTAATTCCAAAATTTTAACTGAAGCAGAAGAAGCCGCCATTGACAGCCATTTCATGTCACACATTAGAAAGAATAAAATAGTCACAAAGGCCGAAGCTGAAAAATGCTTAGCAAATAAAAAAATGTTTTGAGCAACAGAAACTTGAAATTGCTGAAATGGCACATGTTAAAAGCAGGGCAATAGCATATGAGAGGAGAGCAAAGAAACAGTTGTAGGAGATGTATAATGATAGCTGTTTTGCATTCAGATTGTTAGATTACCTTGACTCTGAGTTTCTGTGTGTACAATGTTTTTCAGAATTAATGTAATTGTGAAGTTACCCCCTGACGTTCAACACATGGTAAATTCCTACTTGGTCTGTTGCGTTTGGTGTGTTCGAAGACAAACTGGATATTTTTGAGATATAAAAAGTGAAGTTATGGTACCACATTTTTTTCAAAATTAGACCTTTTTGAGTTTCCTCATGAGGATTCTTTTTGGCCATATCAAGAACCCAACAAATTTGGAATTTGACATGCGATGACTCTCATAAGGTAACTCCAAAAGTGTAACTTTGAAAAAAGGATATGAAATACCATATTCTTCACTTCTTTTCTTTCAAAAATATGCAAACAGGTTGTCTTTGAACACTTCAAGACAAATAGTGTTAGGAATTTACCATGTGATGAATATCTTACAGCAACTCCAAAATTTTAATTTTGAAAAAAATGTCAACATGAATCACTATTAGTCTTCAACTTGTTATCTTCCAAATATTCCCAACACTTTCTCTTTGAACACAGCAAAACCAACAAAGTTAGAAATTTTATATGTGATGAACCTAATGAGGTAATGACAAAACTGTAACTTTGAAAAAAAAGTATGTGAAGTGCCATACTCTTCACTTGTTATCTTTCAATAATGTCCAAACAGGTTG
This sequence comes from Ptychodera flava, assembly GCF_041260155.1. Lineage (NCBI taxonomy): Eukaryota > Metazoa > Hemichordata > Enteropneusta > Ptychoderidae > Ptychodera > Ptychodera flava. The sequence goes on from NC_091928.1 coordinate 12,954,899, forward strand.
TCTTTAAACACAGCAAAACCAATAGAGTTGAGATTTACCATGTGGTGAACCTCTTGAGGTAACTCAATAATTTTTATTGGAAAAATATGTTAATTTTTCACTTGCTATCTTTTAAACATGCCCAAACAGTTTGACTTTGAACATATCAAAACCAACAGGAGATAGGAATTCATAATGTGATTATCTCATGGTGTAACTCAAAAATTATTATTTTTCGGGTAAAAATACATGAAGTACCATATTCTTCGTATACTACATTTGTTAGCTTTCAAAAATGTCCACAGTTTGTCTTTAAACACATCAAAAGAGTTCATAATTTACCATGTGATTAACCTCATGAGGTAACGCCATAATATTAATTCTTGACAAAATGTTTACAGCAGATACCATACACTTCACCTGTTATTTTTCCAAATTTCAAAATCCCACCACTTTGTCTTTGAACACAGCAAAACAACTGAGTTAGGAATTTACCATGTGATAACCTTATTAGGTAACTCAATAATTTTAACTCTGAACTAAAATGTTTACATGAAGTACCATACTTTTCACTCGTTTTTTTTTAAATGTTGTAAAAGTTTGTCGTTGAAAACATCAAAACCAACTTATCTTTTCAAATTTCAGAAGTTCAAATGATTTGTCATTGAACACTGCAAAACCAACAGTGTTAGTAATTTACAACGTGTTGAACCTCATGAGGTTATTCGAAATTTTAACTTTGAAAAGAAAATGTTTACCAGCGGCACTATAGTCTTCACTTGTTATCTTCCAAAAAATTACAAACAGTTTGTCTTTGAACACATCAAAACCAATAGAGTTAGGAATTTACCATCTGATATACCTCATGAGGTAACTCCACAATCCTAAGTTTGAAAAACAAAATATGTGAATACCATCTTCTTCATATTCTACATTTATTATCTTTCAAACTGTCTGAACAGTTCTTCTTCCACAAAGCAAAACCAACAGAGTTAGGAATTAACCATGTGATGAACAAAATTAGGTAACTCCAAAATTTGAATTCTGATTAAATGTTTAAATTAAGTACTGTACTCTTCAATTTTTTCGCTCAAAATTGTTCAAACGCTTTGTCTTTAACACAGCAAAACCAACGTTTTCAGGAATTTAGCATGTGATGAACCCTCATGTGGTAACTCGCAATTGATAACATAGACAAAAAATATATGATGTACCATACTCTTCACTTTTTTTTTCAAATAGGTTGTCTTTCACATGTAAAACAGTTTTGAGAGTTACATTTAGCCTTATCGAATTCTTGTTCCTTCATTTTTATGTATTAGAGTTCATGGAGTTGATGAAGATTTTATAGCTTACTTTTGCTTTACCAATGTGAGCTTATTGTATAGGCTGAAGTTGGCATCAGTATGTATGTATGTCATGTCTGTCCACTCAAATAATTTGAGAACCGTAGTACCTATAGACTTGATATTTGGAGTGTGAATGCAAGATGTGTAAATGCCCGGATGATATTTTCGTTTTGGTGATTTCTTCAAAAATATGCAAATTAGATTTTAAAAATGCCATTTTTGGTAAAAAAGATTCTTCTCTGTTATCGCAAGTCTGACTCATTTGAAACTTGGTATTGAGGTCCCTAGGGGTTACATCAGTCAGACTTGTTCAAATATTGTGATTAAATTGCATAATTGTATTTTTTGGGCAATGTTTCCCATTTTTGTTAAAAAAATCTTCTTACTGAAACCATAATTCCAATTTATTTGAAACTTGGTATGGAGGTTTTCGGGTGATCTTAAGTCGGAATTGATGACATTGTGATGAAATTTGCATATTTGTAGTTTTGGGGCAATTTTTCCCATTGTTGGTAAAAAAAAATCATCTCCTCTGAAACTGCACTCTAATTGGTTTTAAGCTTTGTATGTAGGTTCGTAGGGGTAACCTCTGTCATATTTGTTTGAAGTGTGATGAAATTTGCATAATTGTATGTTTGGCAACTTTCCAATTTGTGGTTTTAAAAGTCTTCTTTGAAACCACTGGTCCAATTCATTTGAAACTTAGTATGGAGGTTCCTAGGGGTGTCATCATTTCAATTGTCCTATATATCACAAAGGGTCTATATTGGTCCCAAGGCCGCTTGTCCCTTAAGTATGTACATGATAGTTGATAACACCTTCCAATGTGACGTGCCTCCCACGCCCAGTGCCAAGGATAAAAGATATTAAGCTTCTAGGCCAGATGTCATCTTTATCTTATTATAGATATTTATGAATAGTTCAAATCAAATAGTGAACGTTCATCAGTACCCACACTTTGATATGTCTGCAAGAACTTTTCAGGATACAAAAGCTAGGTTGCTGGTTTATATCACTCTCAAATGTACCAATTCAAAACATGTGAGCACAGTGTCCCTGACACTATTTTTTTAGTCCCCGCGGACTAAGTCCGGCTGGGACTTACAGATTGGGTCCCGTCCATGTGTGCGTCCGTCCGTCATCAACAGTTTCTCAGACACTGCTTAACCAATTTTGTTCAAACTTGGCACAAAGGCATAGCACTATGACCTACAGATGCACATTGATTTATTTTGCGATACAATCCAATATGGCCACCAGACGGCCATTTATTAGAATTTTTTCATGTACAAAGCCATAACTCACACATGTTTCAACGGATTTTATTCAAAGTTGGTACAAGGACATTAACCAATGTCATAGATATGCACATCAATTTGTTTTGTGATACGATCCAATATGGCTGCCAGGCGGCCATTTTATTTACGATTTTCCATGTCCTGAACTAAACTAGACAGTATCAAGCAAATTTATTCAAAGTAGGTACAAGGACATTGACTTATAGTATACATATGTACTTCGATATAAATATGTACTTTGATTTGTTTCTCGATATGGTCCGATATGGCCACATGGTGGCAATTTTGTTATGGTTTTTTTTATGTCGAGAGCCATGACTTTGGCAAGTCTCAACTGATTTTATTCAAAGTTTCTACCTGGACATTGACTTATGTCATACATATACGTGTTGATTTTTTAAACAGTAAGATCAAATATCGCTGCGTGGCGGTGGTTACGATTTTCTCATGTAGTGAGCCATAACTCAGACATATTTCCACCAGTATCATTCA